>NC_091100.1:10301029-10602647 GCF_024713975.1 Paralichthys olivaceus
TGTTACATTGCTAAAACAAAATAAACAAACTTGAAAAATTGTGGGATATTTTCATTATTAAATTCATTTATTAATTAATTAATGTTGATCTTAATAAACAATGTGCATTAGCCAGCCATCTCAAATCCACAATTTTGCTTCAGGTGCCTTTTCTGCAAACCAGTGTCGATAACCATCAAAGATTTGTAACATGGCTCTGGCTCCACTGGCTGCAGTAGCGTCTTTTTCCGACTGTGAAAGAATTGCATTTCCATGTATTTAACAGTAGGGGGCACAGTGTAAACATGAGACAGAATTACGGAAACTAAACAAAACTGCGTAGAAACAATGCATAATTCCCAAATCTGAAAGAATTTATACTAGTAGTACCTATATATTAGTTTTGCAATCTTTTGCATTTCCGCATTGAATCTATGTTAAGCTTTTTAGTTTTCAAAGTTCAAATTAGATTTATTTCTTTATATGCTCTACACTCCTGGTGTATTTTTGATATTTGTGTTTGAGGTTTATAACACTGCGCTTAATGTCGGTGAGATAAATGTAAAACCTCAACTTGTCATCAAGGAAGGAGATAGAGTTAATTGGATTCCTCTTTGTGTGTGTGTGTGTGTGTGTGTGTGTGTGTGTGTGTGTGTGTGTGTGTGTGTGTGTGTGTGTGTGTTTAACCAACATATCCTCTGAATCAAGGCAAATATGCAATAATAAAAGTGACATTCCCTGCCTGATGTGTCACTTGGATATGGTTTGTACTCTGGAATCTGACATATTATTAGATTCATGGCTGAGATGTCACTGAACAGTGACATGAAATCTATCAAGTGACTCTACCCACTGACACAGGTTGTTAGTCATGAGAAGTTTTTCTTTCCTCATCTCACTCCCGAGGACCATTTTCAGAGGAATAAACACAGCAAACAGATCCCTTATTCTTTATCTGCGGGGTATAACTCTGCATTAGCATACACAACAAAATATATTATACTACAGGGGAGCATTAGTCACAATAGCCTTCCCTTCATTTGTTCATAAAGGGGACCAGTTATGCTGTGAGACCAAGATATGTGGAAGTGCCTCAGTTGCTAAAACAATTTGCATCAGCTAAAAGTGAAAAATGAAATGATGAACCCGTGATGACAGGTAATTTTTCTTTTAAATGAACTTTTGTATTTCATTGCAATGGATCTCAAAACAAAACAAATACGGGTAAATATTGATTTCATCTCTTCTAATATCGACTCTGACTTCAGACGCGTTTATAAGGAAATGTTGCCAAGTGCTTTGTGGTTTTAAAAAGCGTTAACACAAAATCAATGTCCATCAGCTTAAAGTCAAAATATGTAACAATTCTTCATGAAAATGTTTAAAAACGAGGACAGAGTTGAATATTTAGTAGACTTGTTTACTTACATTTTTCAAAATGTTTTCAACAATGTTCAAACCCATAGAAATGCACCTTTTTATTCAAAGTAACAGGACATTTCATTTTTGTTGCTTATTAATTGCGCCCCATCCTCTTTATGCTCTACTGTAACATCTAGAGCAAACAACACATATAAGCAAACTGTTGGCCAGTCAGCTGTTTCTTCCTTCCACTGTTTGTATTGGTCACTCGTAATAGATCATGATTAGTCAGTGTCGTTTGCTGTGTAACTTGAATAGAACTTTTAAGACACATCCTAAGCATGACTTGAAGTCTGAGTCGCTCGCATCAGGTAGATTTTCATCGGCAGTGATAGTCAAGACAACAACTCCCATGATCCTACCCTGCCTCACAACATCATTAAACTTTGTTGCCTTGATTCAGAGACAATGTATTGGAAGTTTAAACAGTTTGGAGAAACTAAAGGTGCAACATGTGTATTTTTGATATTAGTCGGACCACTGCTTCTCCTGCTGTAACAGGTCAAAACGTCTGGAGGGACAGATGTAAAGACAAAAAAAATATGCTACAGTAAAACATGGACTTTGAACTTTCCTCAAAGACCACGTGGTCGTGAACGGACTACGAAGCTGCTTTGGGGCTACGTAAACAGGTCTCAAACTCAGAGTCTTCACCCGTCTGTGACTAAACCAAACCTCCAACTCATACATTACAAACCTAAGGCGCAGACCTCCAGCTCCTGAGCTAAGTTTTTCTGAGTGATGATGCAAGAAGGTAAGTCGATCATTGTTTGAAAAGGTTAACTTGATAAATCTCTTGTGTGTTTTCCAGTTTATAGAGTTTTTATGCAAAGCCAAACTGTGCGGATAAGGCCATGAAGCTGGAGATGTGAGTGTTGTATGAGCCTCTGGACACAATAAACCTTTCTCAGCACAGACATTTGGACTTGTCAAAACAAAGATGTAATGAATAACATTAAAATGGTTCCATTCCACTTAGCTATTCTGGTTCACGGGACATAGCAATTTACCTATATGAGCAGTGCTGTCATTATTCTTATTAGTCACGCCTGCTTTTGCTGCTGTGACAAGATGAATCGGCCACTGGAAGGAAGGCTATTAATAGGGAGTTAAAGTGTGTAGCTGTGTCTCTGTATGTGTGACAAAACCAGCAGTGATGAAGAGCTTAAATTAAACTGTCTGTCTTCAGAACTTTGTTTGGAGAAAAGTACTTGAGGATCTCACCGGTTGTGGCCCCAAGAAGAATGTTTAAGCTCTGCTGCTTCTTCTTGAGGAGCCTCATGATCACTTGGCATGAAAGTAGGAATCTAAAGATTTCAGTGTGAGTTAACTCTTGCATGATGCATGTGATTCTTTTAAATCACTTGTTTTTGTAAAGTGAAGTTGATATAAAATATATTTTTGTCCATTAGTTTATTTTTAACAAAGACAAAAGTTGGGGTAGGAAACTTTGAATCCCACTTATTGAAAAATGGGGATGCATTTGTTTCACTGATACCAATAAATATGGTACTTTTAATATCATAACAACCAGCCCCTAAGACATATAATTCATTTTTAATAAGCATTTGGCTCATTTCTGTTTCCATGGTTAGATTTAAAAGATCAAATCTGAAGTTGTAAGAATAAGACGTTTTCTGTCCCGGGAGCAGAAGCACATCTTCGAAGTGTCTTCAAATGTATGCAGGAGCACCATTAAAATGCATTTGCCATATTTCAAACAACATAATGTAATAAGGAGATGGCAAAAGATGTGTTCATAGACATTAGAATAAACTTTACATGCAGCTTGAATGTCGTTATAGCTGTGGGGAAGAGGAAAGAGATTATGATTGTCTTTCCTCTGAGCTGAGATGAGATGATGCCCATTTTACCACATACTGTCAAATGTGAATTTGTCATATGCTGACAACTTTAAAGGATTTCCTCACAGATGCTGTATGGGCAAAGTTGGCAAACTACAGCTCCTTTGACTTAAAACCCCAATAACATCCACACACATATTGTGTGTAATGATCATCCATGGCCCTCACAGGACTGTTAATAAACATGACCAATCATTTAATTTTAACCAACCTGCCTGTGCTCTCCCTGCACCTGACAGGACGGGCATATGATGCTTAAACGGAGATTATAACCAGAAGTTAGCGAGCGAGTCACAGTTCGGTTGTCAGTTATCAGGCAGTTCTTGGTTTTTGGGGACGTAGCTTTGACAAGAGGGCTGATTAGATATATAAGTGTAGCATGTTCTGGCAACCTTTTCCAGGATTACCAAAACTAGCTTTAAGTGGTAAAAGGTGCATCAGCATTTGTTTCTGGTCAGCAGTGGTCACAGGTCTGCCCCAACTCTGATTGTGCCTCTCAGTTGTGGGGCAGTATACAAGGCAGTGCAACTCTTTCATGGAAAGTCATTGAGGTTTGTCTAAAAAGAGGCAAAGTCCATCTTCAGGCCAAACAACTGAGCCCTATTTATTTGCTGCTACAGCCAACCTGACGAGAGGCATCAGCGAGGCTAAAGACACCCAAAAGAGAAAGATCCCTGGTGGATGTGACAGGGCGTTCAACACACTACCCACTTCTTGTGTAATTGTAATTCTTTGCACACTGTGAGGTGAGTGAGTGTGACGTGAGCTGTGCACTCAGAGCGGTAAACACAAGGAAAGCTGCTGGCCCGAGTGATGGTGCGACAAGAAGGTTTCTCAAGGAGTGTGCAGACCATCACATGGAAAAACAATCTGCCACATTCTCTTCACTCTATAATGGACTGTGTAATTATCATTATGAAGTGAGGCTGGCCCTGCCACACATCACAGTCAGCCTGACATCCACGCCTCATACAAAGGTCAACAAAAGATGCCATCACAGCTGCACCGACTCACCCTGAACACCAGGAGAGCTATTGCTGCCACAGTTCTGATACACTGTCATCCTGGGCAGACTGGTGACTGTCCCAGAATGGTGACATGATGGCTTAGGTCATAAAGCCTGCCTCCTCCATGTTAGTACCTTGGACATGGACCAAACGTCAAAAACTCAGAGAACATTTCAAATTCAACCGTCTCAGAGAAGGTAACTGACATTTTAGGTGTAGTTCTCGTCACAGTAATGTTTGTCCATTATTTTGAGTTTGATTTTAATGAGTTATTTGATGTTATAACAACTGGGTGAAATGTCATGATTGACAGCGTGTATCGGAGGGACCTCGATATCGTAGCTCTAGTCTCCTGTGCAGACATCAGACATCAGCTCCACATGTGCAAGATGGCAGCATTCATATCTGTGATATTTTGGCTTCATTTCTGGAAAGTGCGAGGAAGTGGAGACACGCTGGACATCTTTATATGCAGTCTGTGTTCTGCAGACATGACTTGGCCCCACCTATCTCACCAAGTGCACCATCACGTTTACGGACAACACAACTGTGGCTGGGATAGTCTCAGGGGGAAATGAGAAAATCTACAGGAATGAAGTCCAAAGAATCGCAGCCTGCTGTTCAGGGAGGAATCTGTCAAGAACAAACAACTTGTATGAGACCTCCGGAAGGATAATGCAGACTATTGTTATACATCAATAGGGAGTGTGTGTGGTCCTTGTTTTCAGGTTCCTTATTAAGGAGTTTCACTGCAGTAGTAAAGATAGCACAGCAGCGACTCTACTTCCAGAGGATACTCAGGAATAACAACCTGCAGGAGAAGCTGTCGGTGTCTGTGCCAGAGTTTACTGCATCTCTGTATGATCCACCAGCCACTCGGCAGTGGACAGGAGAGCCCTTCAGAGGGTCATCTATACAATATCTTGTCAGTTTATTCAGCTCTCGCTGCCTCAGTAGAGAAGCCAGCATATATAAAGACCCATCCCACTATGGACATCATCAGTTTGACAAACTGGCCCTCTGGTAGCGGCCTCACGTCATTCATATCACAGACAAACAGACTTTTTGCAGCAGGGATGGTTTGAGCACTTGCACAGGCATTGGTAAAGTTTATGATTTTGGACGGACTCCTTAATATGTGAATTAAAATCACCATCAATGACTGTAATCAATTCAGTTTATAGAATTTATGCTGTCATATAAATCAGAACGATATTTTTAGTAGATACATGAGATGTAGTATGTGTTTAATAATCGCTGAGGAGGCAGAGCAGTCATCTAGTGATAAGGAGGATCCTGTTGAAGTGTCCTTGAGCAAGACATTAAAACCCCCTATCAGCATGTGAATGAGTGACAGACATTGTCCCCGAGTTGTAGGTTGGATGAAAGTGTATGTATATAATAAAATAAAAGGCACTCTCCACTTAGCTTCTTATTTTGCATTTTATGCGTCTAACCTTATTCATAAAATCCAAGGACTCAATTCCTTCAAGGACCCCATTGCTACGATATTGATTTGCTCTTGCATGTGTCCGTTCCAGATCAAGTCAGCCTGTACTTGAGTCTGGCTTGCGTCAGAGAAGGGGAAAACTTTTTCGGGGACCTTCTTAACCTTATCAGTCTCGCCTGCCTGGGCAAAAGAGAGCTACTCCCTTATTCTGTCATGTTCATTATTAGAAGGGCTTGCGGTGCAGATTGTGCTCGACACTGCCAGTGGAGGTCAGATACGAGGTGGACGATATGGCGGGGCTCGGGGAGGACCAGGAGTCAAGGAGATGTGATGAGCTGGTGATGGGGTGGGCTGAGCAAGGCAAGACAAGTATTTGAAAATGATTTTAGAAGGAATGAGACTAGTGATTTATTCAATGTCAACAGTTTTTTCTGTGCATCGTAAAAGAAGAGACATTTTGAGATGAAACATATATATCACTGCATTCATTATATGTGTTGAAAGTATTTTTCTAGTCCACAAAGTCTGCAACTGGAGAGACCGTCTAATAAAATGTGCCTTTGACATTATTTTTAAACTATGTTGTGTGTCTCTTTTTGAATGTGGCTTGCCGGCGTATCCCTGGGCAACTGAACCCTAATTTTCGCCTGGTGGCTTTTCCATCTGTTTGAATGAAGTGTGATAGAAAAGGTATGTGTGAATGGGTGAATGTGACTTGTACTGTGGTTGTTAAAACAAGAAAAGTGCTTGAATGTAGCACAGCAATGTTTTTTACTGTGATGATTTAGAACAGCTGTAAACACTTTTTATATCCAATTTGATTGGATGACACATCTTATTGGCCCAGTTGTAATAGAACATGATTCACATCCTGTAGTGTGTTGTAAAAAATGTTTGTCTATGTCAAAGTTCTGCGAAGATAAAAAGCCTGAAGTCTGTCCTCTCTCCCACAGAAAACACTGTGACATCATGATGATTCTCATTATATTCTAGGGCCATTATTAATATCATAATTCCTTACTGTGCCCCCCTTCAAGTCATCTGATTTAATATATTCTTTATCTAAATATCTCTAAACCACAGATTTTCAAGAGCACAAACTTACACCCTATTGCAGCGTAATTAAAAACGTTTTTTTTTAAATTATTTAATAATATCTCCACCATTCATTCTTTTAACAAAGTCGTCTGAGGCTTATGTGAGATGATATTTCTGAAAGGCTGGGAAACATAAATATTTGATGAAATACAGTAGTAGATTAGTTGATTGATATACAGTTGTTAAAGGTGACCAAGGCTGGATTTTTAGTCTTTTGTGTGATAGCAAATATGTGTTTCTATCCTGGTCCTTTGAAGCAGCACTCAGAGATTGTGTTTTCTCTTCTCTCTATACCCATCCTCAGACCTGAGAGCTTCAGCCTCATCACACTTCTCAAATAATACAGCTGCCACCTAAGTGTCTCATGCCATGAAGATGATGAGGTGTTAAAGCTCCTTGTGACCTCACGGGGTGCAATAAGGCATTGTTCTTCTTTTCTTCTGTTCCTCCTACTTTTCTTGCCTTCAAAACAACAAGAAAGTGCATCACTGGAGAATTAAACAGCGTCTCAAAGCTTTCTACATAGAATTGTCATGTTTCTGTTTGTCACTCATTCCCTCAGCGTCCAATTTAAAAATTCTGCAATATGCTCTAAGGGCAGCGATCTTAATTTGAAATCCACCCACTGCATTCAGAGCAGGACATTTTCAGTAATTTGGCTTTATTCTCTCCCTTTTAGGAAATGAAAGGGATCTTTTCTTGTCTTGTGCTTTCGTTTCTTTGGCTGATTGCTGTTGTTAAGCTGCCATGAGTCATGCTGCTCCGGCACAATAATGAAATCTGTTTACTTCAAATTTGAGACAGAAAATGAATTAGATTCATATTAGTTTAGAAGAAATAGAAATATGTTTCATGAGATATGGGAAATAACATATGGAAACATGTTATGTGATGATGCTTAAATATTTGTAATATTCTATTTGTAAGTTATAGGTGGCATGAACATTTCTAATAGAATAATACTGTTATTGTAAATTAGCCATATAAACTGGTAACTGGTTTATTGTATTTTTTACTGTATCAAGAAATGAACAGTTGAAAATACAAGATCAGTCTTCATCATGACTGATGATTTAAAATATTTATTTCAAAACAAGTCACAGATAAGTAAGTTTATCTAGTTTTGAAAATATATATTTAATTTCCGTGTGATAACAGTGGAAAAGATTTTCTAAAATCTACTGTCTGATAGAAGGAAACTAATAAAGCCCAGGATCTTTGTCTGATTTCTCACATCTGGAGCAGCATATGGTCTGACAGCAACATAAATCACCACTGGTTTTCAAAGTGGTTACAATCAGTGTGATGAATAGACATCAGAGTTTAGAGAAATTGATTTTTACATAGAGGCTCTCAGAGTCAGGAGATGTTATTTGCCCCCAGCTCTATGTGGAAAATGAAATGAAGGAATATATATTAAAAAAAAATGTTTAAATTGAACACAATTGTTATTCTTAAAAGACACATCTCAGTCTTGGGCCAATATTTTGGCCTCTTACCCAGATCCCTCCAGAAATTGTTATTGAATGCCAAATGACTTTTAGTCTAGACTAGAGAAATGATAAAATGATAAATAGTAGAATGTATTGTATTAATTAAATATACTATATTAGGTAGCTAGAACTTCAGTACTCTTCAAGATGAAATTATATTTTTCCTGTTACATATGAAGTTATTAAACAGATCGACGCATTTGCATAAATACACTGACTCACTTTCTTTTTTAAGTATAAATGAGATTATTGATACCACTCTCATGACTTTTTATAAACTGTAGAACATTAGAAGTGAGATATTTCATCTATATTGTTTGTCTATAGCGGGATGCCTTCTTAAATTACACAGTCTGTCTGTGTGCCGCCAACAACACACAACTTAATTTGAACATTTGTCAGTTTAACAAGGCTGTGAGTCAAATACAAAAGTGAATTGATTAAACAAAGAAGAGATAATTTGTTGATTTGTGTGAATTGGTGATAATGGTAAGGGGATTTTATGACAGAGTCACGGTCCCTGTTTCCCCATTTCCTGTCTTTATGCCAACCTTGCTCCAGCTTCACATTTCAATTCTAATGTATGTTCAATGTATGTTACTGCCACTGGATGATTGAATTTCCTTCGGGGTCAATAAAGTATCTATCTATCTATCTATCTATCTATCTATCTATCTATCTATCTATCTATCTATCTATCTATCTATCTATCTATCTATCTATCTATCTATCTATCTATCTATCTATCTATCTATCTATCTATCTATCTATCTATCTATCTATCTATCTATCTATCTATCTATCTATCTATCTATCTATCTATCTATCTATCTATCTATCTATCTATCTATCTATCTATCTATCTATCTATCTATCTATCTATCTATCTATCTATCTATCTATCTATCTATCTATCTATCTATCTATCTATCTATCTATCTATCTATCTATCTATCTATCTATCTATCTATCTATCTATCTATCTATCTATCTATCTATCTATCTATCTATCTATCTATCTATCTATCTATCTATCTATCTATCTATCTATCTATCTATCTATCTATCTATCTATCTATCTATCTATCTATCTATCTATCTATCTATCTATCTATCTATCTATCTATCTATCTATCTATCTATCTATCTATCTATCTATCTATCTATCTATCTATCTATCTATCTATCTATCTATCTATCTATCTATCTATCTATCTATCTATCTATCTATCTATCTATCTATCTATCTATCTATCTATCTATCTATCTATCTATCTATCTATCTATCTATCTATCTATCTATCTATCTATCTATCTATCTATCTATCTATCTATCTATCTATCTATCTATCTATCTATCTATCTATCTATCTATCTATCTATCTATCTATCTATCTATCTATCTATCTATCTATCTATCTATCTATCTATCTATCTATCTATCTATCTATCTATCTATCTATCTATCTATCTATCTATCTATCTATCTATCTATCTATCTATCTATCTATCTATCTATCTATCTATCTATCTATCTATCTATCTATCTATCTATCTATCTATCTATCTATCTATCTATCTATCTATCTATCTATCTATCTATCTATCTATCTATCTATCTATCTCTCTCTCTCATCAAACGCCCTTCCAAAGCAAATCACCAAAAATGTGACACGATGCCTTCAAGATCCTGACACATACTTTTGTTGTTGTAGATTGTCGAAAGGTTTATTTATCCCAGGTAACTGCTTGTATAAATGACACCACTCTCCATAGTGCACTCTCTGTTTTCATAGAGCTGAAGCAGCTCTGTGCATTAGCATGAAGACAGCCTGTCAGATGGCATTGGAAGGGGATATGGCAAATAAGTCAAAGCCTGAATTGACCAGATTATTCATTGGTGGTTTCTGTTTTGGCCAAGTGACATTTTCAAAGATGGAACAAAAATCAACATTGCTTGTGTTCCAAATGACCAGACTGATTGAGTCAAGCCTCCAAACAGTCGCTATGTGACATTTGGGTGGTGATTTTAATTCAACAGTTGAAATACAAACAATCAAGCTTGACCACAGTGTTGACACAGACCTGCGCTGACACAATCCAGCTCTGGCAGATTGAAAATTGTTGATGGGATTTTCCAGAGAATCCATGGCAATCAAAGTCAGTTCTCTGACCGAGGACTCTGCTGGGTCTCTGGACGAGACACTGAGCCGTCACCACTGACACTTACATAACCTGTCCTGTCTGAAACCTTTCAACCTACGGAGGTAATCCGAAATGGAAATTCACACAAGTGAAACAGACCCGAAGGAAAAAAGCTATGATGGTGTCAATGTGTTGCATAATACAATTTGTAAATTTGCAAATTTGTGCATGCATGGAATGTGAAACAGCATTTATGTGTGTACAGATACAGTTTTTACCAAATCCCAAAATATTTACAACCATCTGTCACAGCTCGCAAATTGGTTTGCTTGGTAATATTCTAAGTCCAGTAGGTGGCAGGAATGGCACATCTAAGCTGATTTGCCAACTACCAACAAATCCAGATGAAGAAGTCTTCATATATTTAAAGGTTCAGTGTGTAGAATTTAGTGACATCTAGAGGTGAACTTTCATGTTGCAGCTGAATAGGCCTCATCTCACCCTCCCCTTCCCAACATGAAAGAGAACCTGTGATGAACTCAAAAAGTTTTAGTTTGTCCAGTTTGTGACGACAGTAAAAAACATGGCGGCCTCCACAGAGAGGAGCCCCCTAAATGTAAAGGGCCCGTTCTATGGTAGAGAAAATAACAATTCATACAATTTAGATGAAAAACCAGTGAAAACATCACTACGATTATTTTATATTCAATTTCTGGCTAAAATCCCTTTCACCTAAATGTTACACACTGGGCCTTTAAGTACTATAAAATGTTTCTCAGTGCTGTAGATCAAAATGTGCTATAAGTAAGTAGCTTTATATAAAGCCAAGCCAATTGTTGTGGCTGCGGCTCAGGAGATAGAGTGGGTCATCCACTAACCAAAATGTCAGCAGTTTGATCCCCATCTCCACCATTCTGCATGCCAAAGTTTCCTGAGGCAAGATACTGAGCCATGGCAGATGTGCCAGCAGTGTGTCATTACTGTGTGATAGAGAAAGTGCAGCACATGTATGAATGTGTGTGAACGGGTGGATAACAAAACTGTACAGTGAGGGTTTATGAGTGGTCATCAAGACTAGAAAAGCTTTATATAAATACAGAGGTTTACCCTGGACAGGTCCCCAGCTTATTGCCGGTCCAACATATAGAGACGAACAACCATTTTACACCTATAGTCAATTTAGAGTCTCCAATTCATCCAAACCCAATCTGCATCTTTGAACTATGGGAGGAAGCCAAACAAAACCAAGGAGAACGTCCACAACACCACACAGATAGATCCTGACCAAAATTTGAACCAGGAACCTTTGTGTTGTGAGACGGCACTTCCACCATGCTGCCCTTGTGAATAAGATTGTGCTTGAAGCTATTTATATACTTCACACTACTTCAGGGGAAGTGATAGCCTCCTCTTAATGTCCTTCCCCCTGTTATTCTGTGGGACAAATCTATTCAGAGAATTTAAACAGCTTCCAAGCAGAAAATACAACCTAATGTTGAATTTGACTGATTATCAGTGAGGTATACATCCCCAGTTATTCATATAAAATACCAAGAGGGTTGCATCCTGGTTCCAGGGTCAACATTCACTCTTATACAAGTCATTTAGATTCTCTGATGCTTATCCTCAGACTGTGGGAGGAAGCGTCCACAGGCAAAACATTCTTACTGTGAGGTGAGAGCGAAGTAAAGTGTGTGTTATCTTGTTTTAGTTTAAGGAAAGGTTTAGTAATTTCGGACATTACAGACAGAGACTGCTCTCCAGACAAAATTAATTACAAACACATTCACAGTACAGGAGTGAGGCAGGAGGAGATTCAAATTTCACTGCAGTATTTTGCATTAGTTTCTTTCTAGGTGTCATATAATAATTTGTGTATTGCTGGCAACTCGCTGATGAAACCTGCTTCATAACAGTTTATGAATTTGGACATAATTTCATTTTACATAATATGTCTCAAATATTGATATGGTTTTTTTCCAGGCTGTTATACCCAACTAATTAAATGTTGATTTCCTCCTATGCTTCTACAGAGAAGCTTGCACCACCTATGGGAAAGGAGAGTAATAGTACAAAGTCAAACCTCCAGGTCAAAGCTGGTGGCTTCTCACCCTTGTACCACGTAATCATTTTTGCAGCGAGTGAGTAATGCAGATATATATTGCCTCGGATATATGTCAGGTATTTATTCTGCTTTAAGTGTACAAAAGACTTATATACATAAATCCTATCTATTATATTTACTTCTGTGTAAACAGCTCTCATCCTTAATTTTCACTCTCAGGAACAAATGGCTCAGAGAAACACCAAATTACCTTCGATCCCGTGTTCAGATGAACAAACTGAAGAGCTCTCTTGAGACATAGACTGTAGTTCAACCCCCCTTTATGAACTGTAATGGCTGTTTTGTGTATTGACTCACTTGGTTTAAATAAAGAGTGTGAATCTTACACTATGTGTTGACAGACTGTTTTGGATTAAATGGATACATAGCCTAGGACAAGATGCTTTCATTTTCTCCTCCAGCTCAATCAGTAAATCGTTACAGGCTTTCTTCAAGTCTCTTATAAAGCAGGATCTGGTGTAGTATTTTAATTATTAGCCATTTATTTTTCTATCTTATCATGGATTTGTTGTACGCTTACTTTGTAATCTTTGAGGCACGCATGATATTTCCTGGGATATCTCCAGATGAGAGCAGCTGGACTCAACTCCTCTGATGAAACACATATACAAATACAATGCAAACTGTTTAACCCCTTAGGATAATTCTCAGGAAAAACAATCAGCTCCTAGAAAATGTAATGTACCACATCAATAAGTGACCAGGCCACCCTGCTGTAATAGAGCCAGCACTCTCTCTGTGCACGTTATTGTCTGCTGATTGAAGTGTATCTCTCAGTGTTGCACCAGTCTGACTCTGAATCCACTCATCTGCGGTGATGAATATAATAATGGTGACTTCACTCCCCCACAACCTCGTTCAGGTCGAGCCAGCGGGTTGGTCAAGCCTGTGGCAATCGTAAAATTGTTTCATGCATATTTTGTTATTCACAGACACATGCAGTCGACCATTTCAGTCATGATTGTTTACCGTCAGTGTGACCACAAGAACGAGACACATCCACAAGCTCTATTGTGACCACGGTCTGGTTTTTCTGGTTCCATGCACAGTACATTTTATTTGTATGATGACAGATTTGCATTGTAAATAGAATATATTATTTTGAATCTATTTATTTTTGAAATTTGCACTTTAACCAGCCTATGCAGGGTGAAAATAACACTGCAAATTAAGTGGGACTCTAAATAATCGCATATCTCCCATGACAACAACAATTTTACACACAGTTGGCAGTTTATTAAGAACTTCAAGCAAAAATGAATGTATCTAATACAACGTCCCTGCAACAAATAACAGTTGTGAGGTGTTGATTCAACATCATTTTAATTGTAAAGACCTACATTTATGAGGCTGTTGAACTCAACTGTGTTATACAGAGATGTGTTTGTGTTACTTAGCCAAAGCTCATTGAAAATAATTGACAGTTCAACACAATTCATTCAACAGCACATCGGGTTGACTTTGGCTCAGGGGTTAGGGCGGCTGTCCGCCAACCAAAAGGTCAGTGGTTCGATCCCATTTTTCCCTTGGGTATGACACTGAACCCCAAATTTCCTTGAGAAAGTGCTAGTCATAGATGCACTGTATGAATTTGTGTGTGAATGTGAAACAGTACTGTATAGAGAGTGGTCATCAGGACAAGAAAAGCACTATATAGATACAGATCATTTACCATTTACATCGAACTGCAGCCTCCAAAATGACAACAAAGAATAAACATTGCTCCACAACAGTTTCAACACAACCTGAACCGAAGGCAGGACTTATCACAGGACTGTATGATAAAACCTAACCTGCTAAATGGATTTAGCAAATCTGTGTGACTCTCATCATTACATAAAGAGACTAATCATGGCAGAGAAAAACAACCGACATATTTTCAGTTAAGAGCCATGGACAAAGAAGCAGTTTTGTTTCTATGAGTTAAATACTGAAAGATTTGAAGCCAATGATTATCTGACTTATATTTTTGACAGTATTCTCAATGTATAAATGCTGAATGATTTGCAGTTTACACCATTTTCTTTTTTTTCTTAATTATTAGGCTCAACTTTACGCATGAATTTAATTCACTTTTAATATTCTAAAAAAGTTATATATTAAACTGGGCCATTGCAGACCTTTGTGCAGATCTTAAAGGTCAATTTCCAAAGATAGTGGATTTCATTAACATTATCAAGAGAGTTCACACACACACAGAGACCATAGTCATCTGATGCATGTGTGTAAGATTTAGGTGAAAGGGAACTATTGGCAGAAATTTAATGTAGAATAATCCTCATGATATTTTCACTAGTTTGTTTCATCTAAATTGTAGGAACTGTAGTTTTCTTTACCCCAGAAAAGACCCTTTATATTTAAATACTTTATATTTACATCGAGGGGGTCCTGCCATGTTTTTTACATTAGTCCAGACTGGACAAACTAAACACCTTTTGAGTTTTTATGACAACTGAAGCTACCACAGTTTCTTTTTCATGCTTGGAAGGAGAGGGTGAGGTGAGGGGTGTTCAGCTGCAACATGCAATTTCAACACTAAATATCACTAAATTCTACACACTGTATCTTTAAGTTATATAAATGGCTGCTTTTGCAAAAGGAAAAAGAAAAAAGAAAAGACAGGAAGCTGGAGCGTCTGAAATTAGTTTAAATTACTATAAGAGTCCATACCACTCTTAAATAATACACATTTATTCAACCGAACACGATTTAATTTCTAATTGAGTGAAAGAAGAAGCTTCTTCTGAAGTAAACAACTCAGTGGTGAGTCAAATAAAATCGGTGGGATCACTATCTTGCTGTCTACTTCATCTTCTCACCGCACAGTCACGTTCACTTCCTGGCTGTGAACCAATGGCAGTGTCCGATCCGGGTCACGTGTCGGGCTCTGCTGCTCATTGACGTGCACAGTGTCGAGGCTGAAGCACGGTGAGTTTCCACGCTGAGTTGAATCTTAACAAACAGTCCGTGAATGTTGTTTGCTTCAGTTCTGCAGCAGCAGGTGGATCGATCACCAATAGTAACAATGTGTAACCGATAATCGATCTGCTCTCCCTGTGTGCTGCTGCTGCTGTGGCTCTCCCTGTGTGCTGCTGCTGCTGTGATTGAGCAGCTGACTGTTTCCTCTCTGCTACAGTGAAAGCATGAGGTCGTCTCCACATTTTAAACACAACTTTACAATGTTTTTCTAAATCCACTGATTTCAGATTAAAGAGAATTGAGAAGCTAGTTATGTGTTGGTGCAAAGTAGGAAACAGAAATCTGAAATTCAGTTTATTAAGTTTGTAGGGAATTGAAATTCTTTAGTGTTTTCTCTCAACTGCATCAGGTGATAAGTTTATCAAATATTTGTTCTGTCTGTGCTTGTTAGACATCAGCTACAAGTTGTTTTGCAGCTTCACATTCTTCACTCAGTGGAGAAACTCATCGTTTCATAATGGACACATGTTGATTTTTGTAGAAACTAAAGGGAAAATAGGTAACTCATAACCATCATGTGGGCAGAGTTCCTCGCTGGACCGTTGTACCGACCTCTATCCACTAAAATAGATATGGATAAAAAAACAACACACACAGAAACTGTGTGAAAAACAACTGATCTCCACTTGATTCGTGTAACTCCATGAAAGCCTCATGGGATGGAGATCAATGAGGTAGTGTGAAGTCTGTTATCTGGGACACCTACGCTTCAGTCTGTTTATTTCCTGTTCCAACAAAATCTAGTTTAAGGACTTTTACTATAAGTTAGCATGGATATCATGTGACTTAAATCACGTGACTTCATGATGATGTCACGGAAAGGGGCAAATGTCAATCAGAGGCCGGCCTCTTGGAATTGCTTGACAAGGTCAATGACATAAGAGTCTGATAAGATTAATGTTAAGGATATACATTTGTCATAGACTAGACAATGTTCCCAGTTGTTATCAAATTATGATTTTGATGTATTCAAGCAACAAAATATGCATTGAGCTGTTTAAAATGTGATTTAGGGTGTATTGTTAGTCATTTATTAGTTGTCCAACTTTATCCAACATGATTGATAATGTGTGAGTCATTTAAGTTCTCTGAATGGGGGAAATGTGGGGTAAAATAACAAAAGAAGATAAACTAAAGAGATGTGGTCTTCAGTGTCAGACAGGAGTTAGTGGTAAACACAGTCTGTCCCTGTATGTTTAAACTGCTGTGGTTTGTTAACTAGCACATAATCAGTAGCTCTCAAAGACAGAGATGATCCAAAAAGTACAGAAGCATCTGCAGCCACTGGTTTCAAACCTGTGGAGAAGACAATGGGCTGATTATTGTTTGTATAGTTAGGCTCGGCTATAATGTGACTTTTATATGTCAAAAGGAATTATTTACGTTTTTATAAGTAATATACATTTTATTGTTCAGCTTTCTGTCCTATTTGCATAATACCTTTTACATAAATACTTATTTTATTAATACTTCTTCTAAAACTGGGTAATATTGAGCGTTGCATGCATAAAGCAAGGTGATTTGTCTTTTTTTAAACCTACAAGTTTCCCAAATTACAAAGTGACTTATCCCAGATTATGAAACTCAGGCAGATTTTCTTTTTTGGGCATAAAGAACACGAATCGTTGTGTCATGTCTCCTCTGAGTATGATATCTCTCTTCTTGGTATCTTAAGGATCACAGAAAGGTATAATATGTTGATCTAATGTGTAAAACAGATGGGACAGTCAAACAACAGTTGAAATTGCGAAAGAAATATCCCAGATTACCCGAATTCACCCTTTAACTCTCCTCACTGTGCTTAAATATGCAATTTGGATTTTTATTGAGCTTTTGTTATGTTGCTATTTATGAACATTGTTTTGCGAGATTTATTGATACTGTTTTATAACTCAGTCCTCAGTTTCATAGTGAAGATTATTTAAGGGTATTATTTCTGTCAGGCATCAGTCTACTGTCCTTGTGTTACATAATAAGTGCTCTACTTGCATGAACTGGGTTTATGTTTGAACCTACAGTCCATGGTTTGAACCCTGATAACTTACTTCCTGGTAAACTTAACAGACAATCACATTTTTCTCCATGTAGAATTTCCTGTATGTAAATGTTTCTCGTTTCATTCAGTCTAAAGAAACCTTCGTAAACACGCATTCGTAAATATCTAATGAATTCTCAGCAGGACGTGTTCAATTTGACAAAAGTAGCTTTTATTTTGGAAATGAACGTTTTATTTCTTTTCTTGTTTTGATCACAGCAGCAGTGGAAGGAGCGCCATGGGCCGTCTGGACGGGAAAGCGATTGTGTTGTCGGCAGCGGCGCAGGGGATTGGACGTGCTGCTGCAATAGTAATGAGCTACAATAAGCACTTGTCACTGATCTCTTTCTCCTGCACCAGTTATACTGCAAATGACTGATTTACTGTTGTTTTATACAATAATTTCCCATCGCAGGAAGATTGTAATATAATAAAATAACTGTGCAGTAACAGTGATTTCTTGAGATCAGACAAACACAGGGTCAAGACAATCCTCTGGCCAAAGAGATGGAAAAACAAAACACTCGAACATCTCACACACGTACTCGTCAAGATTGGGTCATCATCGCCTCCATTCCCTTCGAGTGATGTCTTTAAATGTGTTGTGAGACTGTGCCTCGTAGCACAGTGGGTGTCGTGTCACGTTTCTGGTGGAATTCAAATGTGTTTACGCTGCATCGGATCATTAGGTTTAAATGACTTCGTATTAACGGCTGCATTTTGTGTCTACTGAGCATTTTCCATGAAGACTTTTTTAAATGTGGATTTTCTTTGGTGTGCTGTGGTTAATGATGCGGTTACTCCATCAGATATTAGCTGACCAGACATTAAATGGATAGCAATTGAGAGCAGAGAGATTAGATTTAAATACATTCTGTATCTATAGATAGTTGGTAATAAGTAGTGACCTGTATTATTGCCTCAAGTGGGATGGAGTGACTTTACCTTCAGGCAGCAATTCAGATTTCGATGAGCAGAGAAGCGAATACTCGGCTGAAAAGGTCACAAGGGTCAGCGTCAGGGGTCAGGCTCATCATGCTCAGACGTTGTGTGACTGCTTGTAAGTGACTCATGTTTTTTAACTGTAGGCATTTGCAAAGGAGGGGGCTCAGGTCACGGCCACAGACATCAACGGAGAGAAGCTGAGGGAACTGGACGGTATCCCAGGTAACATTATTCTCTCTTGGTCTGCAGCTGACACCTGCTGGGTAACCAGTGAAATGCAGCCAAGATGGCTGAGCACAAAGATTTTACAGTTTGCTATGATAGAAGACAGAAAAACTCCTTTTATTTTTTATTTATACTACTTTTAGTCAAAAATTATTTTAAATTCCCGTTTGGATGAAATGGCCTACAAATATGTCAGCATTACTATTTATGATATGACATTTTATTTTTATTTTTATACCCTTTGTGTCCAGAAAAGGTGGGTTAGACACATTTCTGCAGACTTGCACCAGACACAGGAGGAGATATCGGTAAAGATTCTATGCAATATAGTTTTTGAATGATGAAGCCTGTGTATCACCTTGAATTGGATTAATCGCTGCCTGACATTGACAAGTGATCACTGTTATACCATGAAATCTAATGTCAACAGGATTCTGGATTTGGCAGACGAACATTCACTCATTTTCTTGGCAGTAAGAGTGGAGGAGCAGGTTAAATTCAGTCGTTTGTCTCTACCAGTCCCTGCTGGACCAGGATTGAATAAACAGGACGTAATCAACACTCTTCCCTCGCTCCACACCTCCATACTGTCACAAGCAAAGCCCTTCACCTCTGATTGCTCTGTGTAGCTCTGATAGCTCGTTGTGAGTGTCTATTGTACCTCTCCTGGTTTTGTTAGTGTAGAAGAATGGACCATTTACTAGAGGCTGCTGAGTGCGAGGAAGTGGCGGGGGGGGGGGTGTTACCCACTTCATCTAAAGTAACGTTTGTCTGCAGTAAAATTTTGATTGGAACTGTTGTCCTCCTCCTCAACAGGGATCAAGACCAAGGTGGTGGATGTGACGAAGAAGGAGCAAGTGGAAGCTTTGGCCAAGGAGCATGACCTTGTCGATGTGCTGTTTAACTGTGCTGGGTACCTTTTTTATTCATTTTCAGTCTATTCTTTTCATGGTGTTCAACAAACAACAAAAAAAACCTAAAACATAATCGATAAATAAACACAATAACAAAATAAATTGGGAAAATAGGTTCTTGTACATCAAAAGATTTTATGGAAATTACAAAATGTGAACAAAATTACATATTTATATTAATACAGTGTATACATAAGAGGAAAATAAACACAAAGAATTATTAGAAGGACACTTGGTTTAAGAAAGAATAAACATTCCTGATCTGCCGTTTATCCAGATTGGCTCCAAAATGTTATGGGTTGTTCCTTCCCCACCCCTCCGCAAAATTTAATGGGATTCGGTTCAACAGTTTTTGAGTAATTCTGCTGAAAGACAGATAATTCAGTTAAATACAGTTTTTTGCACCAAATCACAACATTCATCTTGTCAAGACATTTTAAAATCGTAAGGTCGAGACCACATAATAAAATAGAGAAACCTGACAGTTCCCACAACGAGCAAACCGTCGAGAGAAAAAGCTAAATAAAGTAAATGTGTAATGTGTCTGTGTGCATGGTGGCGTACAGAGCCGAGCTGACACTGTGGTGTTTGGCTGAACCAGAGACTATAAAGATGAGACTTCTGAATGTTCTCAGACAGAGGTTCCTTAACTACATTTCCCAAATCCCTGTTCCATTAGGTTTAACCTCCACGCGACCTTTCGTCAATCTTCTTAAAGTCTCTGAACTGGCACCTTTAAGGCTCAGTAAAATGATGAGTGGGCTAACGCAGCGTTTTGACCCATATTTCTTCTGTGTTTTGATTCTGATTGACAGATGAGGTTCTTTATTTTACGAACACACTGTCATATATGTGTCACAAATGTGAGACTTTTTATTTGTCCTGCACAGGTTTGTGCACCACGGCTCCATCTTGAGCTGTGAGGAGGCCGACTGGGACTTCACAATGGACGTGAATGTCAAGAGCATGTACCTCATGTGCAAGGCTTTCCTGCCTAAGGTGACCTTTGACCCCTTTACTTAATGCTTAACACAGTTTATCCTGTTGTTGAGAGAATGAAATTAGGTGCCTTTGGAAATTGAGTGACATATGCTTTTTTTTTTGTTCTCATCCTTTGTTCCCTGGGATTAGCTGCATTACTCTGAGCCTGTGACATGATGGGCAGCGACTGCACGATCACTAATCCAGCTTTAGTGACAAACTAACCAAACTGTCTCTATGGGGGAATTTTAACCTTGGATCATTTATCTTGGTTATATAAAAATGTAAAGCTGAGAATGATATGTCATTTTATCTTCATTTGAACAATTATGGGAACTTCCTAACTAGTTTTGTCATTCTAGATGTTGGCAAAGAAGTCAGGAAACATTATTAACATGGCTTCTGTTGCATCAAGTATAAAAGGTAAAAGAATAATCCACACATCTTTTCACTGTAAATGTCTGCAGAACAAATATCAAGCCGAATTAAAGGGACATTGAAGTATAACCAAGTTCAGCGTAATCCTCTTATCTTAGATAATTGCGTGGGTGCGTGTGTGCGTGTGTGTGTGTGTGTGTGTGTGTGTGTGTTTCTCCTTGGCACAGGTGTTGTGAACCGATGCGTCTACAGTACCTCCAAGGCCGCGGTAATAGGTCTCACCAAATCTATAGCAGCTGACTTCATTGAGCAAGGCATCCGCTGTAATTGTATTTGTCCTGGTAAGTTTTGAGCACCACATAAAAAATACTGTTCTTTTATTCTTCTGTAGTTATTACTCAAGGTTGGGAGTGTTTTAATAGAGAACATCCTCAAAACAGACCGACAGGATATTAAATCGATGTTTATAGAAAAACTCAAGGGCTTCTAATTTTTGACGACTCTGTGTATTTCAAGGATTTGTAAACCTTGAGTTTGACCCTCATGAGCATTTCTGAATAAAAATAGGGATGTACTATTTCCACTGGCCTGAATTAAACTCTGTCATACTTAGATATTAAAAATCCCTAATAATATGTATCTATATTCAGTTTTGTGGTTTATTTGTGTCTCTCTTTAATATTTCCTCAGGGACTGTTGATACTCCATCCTTGAGAGGGCGGATCCAGGCCCAGCCTGACCCGGAACAGGTGCTGTACTCTCTGATATACTCTGATATTTTCCTCCATGCTTAATCTGACAGTAATACCTGCTGAGTCAAATTACAGGTGCATCTTCCATAAGAGGAAATCCTGATGTCTGGGTATTGAGGACATATGTAACCCCTCTCCGCAGGCTTTCAAGGATTTCATGGCAAGACAGAAAACTGGCAGAATGTGCACAGCTGAAGAGGTGGCATACCTGTGTGTGTACCTGGCCTCAGATGAGGTGAGTGTTCGAGGTTGGCACAGAAATGTCAAGCATGCATGTGGTTAACTGGCAGTCATGGAGAGCAGGCTCAGTATTTTATGTAAACTTTTCCAAAAATAGCATTTCAGGCAAAGTTGCACCTAATTCCTCAGAACTAACCTGATACGTGTTTTGGCTCCTCCACAGTCGGCCTATGTGACAGGGACGGAGCAAATCATCGACGGAGGTTGGAGACTGTAGCAAATCCCTAAACCTAAATCAAGTTTGCACAATTTTGATGATATACAATATCAATCAATGCTGCAAATGTATACATGTAGTGCCAAAATATGGTCACGCTGCCACATGTCGACAGGCGTTGTGATAAATTGACTCCAACACATCTACAGTCTGTGTGTAACACCTATGAAATAAAGATATCCATTTTAATCAGAATTGTGTTTATTGCCAAGTAGTTTTTCAATATGCAAGGAATTTGCTTTGTTGTTTGGTGCAGAACAAATATATTAGGTAGAAAAATATGGGGGTGTATTAAGCAAAATAATAATAGATTTTATTTATATTGCAGATTTTAAGCTTAAGCACAAAGTGGTTTCCAAAAGAGTAAAAATTAAACTCCTTGTAGCACATTCAGATTTTGGGACATGACAGCCTAAATATTACCAGCACTATATTTCACATACATCAATATATTGATGTACAAGTATAATATAATTATACATTTTATAAATATAAACACATTGTGTGTTCAAATATATAATTTAAAGATAATCTCATGTAGTGAATATGTTCTGTATTTCTCTAAGATCTGTAAAACTATAAAACAATCATAATGAGATTTGTAAAAACAGTCAAATTAAATCAAATGGTTAAAATAATTGAACAATATTGAATAGTCAAACACAATAAAAGTAATATCTAATAATAATTTTTAAGTTTGTCATATGTAAGTTCACACAGAGTCAACAATACAATAAAAAGAGTATGTATTGTGAAGAAAGGTAAAGACATGAACCTAAAGTACAAGAGCAATATGTGAAAAAGACTTGCAAATCAAATTACATTTCTACAACTAAAAGTATAACATTTACAACATATATAAAGATATGTGGAATGCAGTTTAATAATACTTTACATATAGTAATCTATTTGTGTGACTGATCAGTGTGACTGATAATGTCTAAACATCCACGTATGAAGATGAATACAAAATTCTGCAGATTGAGTTCCCAAAAATATCTTCATCAACCATTGTCTTTGTAGACATGGTGTTTAGACCAAAGTACTTTACAAAGTACTCTGTGTGCAATCAGTATAAAATACATATAAATATAATTAAATGTGTGTAACATGTAATAAAACATCTTCAGCAACACACTTTTTAAGTATGTACAAAATATAAAATATTGGTGATGATATATTGATTAATACTTTACACAGTCATCTGTGTGTGTGTGTGTGTGATAAATAATAAATGAGTGTAAAACATTCTGCAACACACTTTGACTTTTCCAATGAGCCTCATCAGCCCCCCCTCCTCCCCTCCTCCTCCCCTCCACCAGCCGCCTATGCGCGGTACACACACACTCACTAATCCGCCTCATTCCCATTCTCCAGCTGGTCTGATCCACCACAGGGACTCGAACACGTTACAGTTCACAGGAGGTGACCATGTTCACTGTGCGAGGTGAGCTGCTTTTATTTATTGTGTCTTGAATATCGGAGACGCGACCATGTGTGGTCCCGTCGGGAGCGGAGGCTGCGGCTAGCTGCCGTGTTGTTAAATCGGAGTGGAGAGTTCACTGACAGCTGCTGGCAGGGAGCGCTACATGTGCATGCATCCATTATCGGACGAACACTGAACACGAGTCGGGATCAGATTTAGTTTCGCGTTGATTCTCAGGAGTGAAACGTCGTGAACCTCCGGGCTTCATTCACCGTCCACGTCAGTTTACGTTAGAACCACTTCATCCGTTTCAACACGAGGGGAGTAATGCGTCGTTTCCAGGGCAACGCCGTGTCTTGCATTAGCATGGTGTGTCAAACAGAGCTAGCTAAACGACGGCTAAATATTATATAGATAAACTATACTGCTACGTTTAGCAAACATTAGTCAGCCAGCGCCAATGAGATACTAGCGTGAGGCGAGGCATGGACCTCCCTCTTCAGCTAATTCCGGTATCGTGAGCGATGGTTTCAGGCGCCTCTGCCCCTACACGTGTGTCACTGTGTGTGTGTGTGTGTGTGTGTGTGTGTGTGTGTGTGTGTGTGTGTGTAGCATCATTATGCCACTGAACCAACTCAACCAGTCTCCACACATGTCATCGCTTAGCTAGCTAGTTAGCCAGCTAGTTAGATAGCCACCGAATGCTAGGTTTGTTGTTGGTTAATTCTAACCTACTTGAGCTAACGCTAGCTTCATGCGCCATATGGTCGACCTGTAAGCATTGATTAGTTTGTTCACAATTGGATTAACCAGCGTCTGTCGCCATCAGCAACTGTCAAAACATTGTAGTAACGTTACTTTGGGCTCAATTCATCTGTGAGCAACATGAAGTGAAGTGGAGCAGATAATAGACGAGTCCAGTGTAAGAAGTAAACTTTCAGCCCAGGTACTTATCAGAGGTGCCACATCATAAAGTAAACACAAGTACTAGTATGTACTGTTACACAGATCCTCATTTCAACGTAAGTCACGTGGCTTGAACTCTAGGTCATTTTCTATAGGATCGCGAATATTTTGTGCTTGTGGAATAATTTTAGTTGTACATATTGTACACAAGTGAGCAATTTGGTCCAGATTCAAGTTAAAATCCAAATAAAAATGTGTATGTCACGTTAAGAGCCAGTACAGGATTTCTATAAGTATGTCAGGGCCAAAAATTCTATTAAAATTAAACAAATTATTTTAAAAATGCAGAGAAATGTATTATACATCCTCGTACAATGCATTAATAATGTATAAAATGAATATATTGAAGTTTTGTTGCTATAATATTAATGAAAATGATATTGTAGTTTATGTTTGATCTGCATCTAGTGAATTAAATGTAGTTTTATGAAAGGACTGTGGAGCCATGGCAGATTAATTGTTTTACCATCCAGCCCTAATTAAAGGTCCAGTGTGTAAGATTGAGGTGAAAGGATCTATTGACAGAAATTTAATGTAGAATAATCCTCATGAGGTTTCATCTAAATTGTATGACTTTATGACTTTCTTTACCCCAGAAAAGGCCCTTTATATTCAAATACTTTGTATTTAAATACTTTATATTTACATCGAGGGGGTCCTCTCTACGGCGGCTGCCATGTTTTTTTTTTTTACATTAGTCCAGACTGGACAAACTAAACAACTTTTGAGTTTGTATGACAATTAAAGGCTACCACAGTTTATTTTTCATGTTTGGAAGGAGAGGGTTAGGTGAGGGGTGTTCAGCTGCAACATGCACTTTCAACACTAGATATCACAGAATTCTACACACTGAACCTTTAAAGTTAGGAAATCTTGTCTTTTAAACGTGGACATCTTTATTATAAAACATATATATTTTAGAGTGGAAGTAGAGCAGGGTATTTGTCATTCATTCTCATTTCTCATTCCACAATCTGCCAATTTCCACACCTGCATCAACATTGCTGTTCTACATTATTAAGTCAACAATAATTATTATTCCTACTGATAAAACCCCTGCTGTATGAATAGGAGCCTGATGTCAGAGCTGGACATAAAGAAGCAGAAGTGAAGGAACAGCCCATCAATGGCCAGCCCCGCCCCTCAGCTTGATGCACTGTGACAGAGAAGTGAGTGGACCGCAGAAATACTGTAGCTAATTGCCATGGAAGACACTCAGGCCAAACCTGCCACCCCGGAGCCGAGCCCTGCGCCCAGTCCTGCTCCCAGTCCTGCACCCAGTCCTGCACCCGGCCCACTGGTAGACGTTATCGCAGCACCTGGAGCAAACCATGTGGAGGTGAAGTATTTTATTAATAAGAATCTCTTAAAATTTGAGATCTAGTTACTTGCCTCAACAAAACTGTGCTGCAAAATGTAATGTGTGGTTCTGTTTTCTGTTTAAATGTTTTTTACATTTACTAAATAAGACATTCAAGCCATGCATTAACAATGTGGTTGCTTTCATGTGGCTCTAATTCTTTCTTTTAGTTTTATTGCCACCATATTTTATTATCCTTCTCTAGCCTTGTTGAATTATTTTTCTGCCCTAAATCATTTGATCATCATTTGTGAGAATAAATGTAAATCAAGGCAGAGTCTAAACTTTGAGCCAATGTACTCACCTGTGCACTATGACAAATAGGCAGTTCTGTGAGTCACGGGTATCAAGCTTCTTGAGCAAGGTCATATCTTTTCTCTATTATTTGCAAAGAAAACAGTAGCTTGTAATCTGCTGGTATGACGTGTCTCTGTGTCACCACTTCTGATTGGGCACAACAGAGGGATTTCACAGTTAATATGTCTCATGAAGATCTCACAGTTTTCTCATCTTTCCATAAGCACAGCTTTTATATATTTATGTCAGTGCCAAGCAATCGATTGGATAGGCAGTGTAGAATTCTTCATTCATGTGGATTAGCTTCACTACCCCAGATACCTTTTAATCTGCAGATTCTTACAGCAAGTGATACGAACAGTTTGAAGCTTATATGCTAAAAATATCTTCATCACGAATTGCCTTTGTAGAAATGGTGTTTAGACTGCCACTAAAACATGCTATCACTGACCCGTCCTCCTGATTCTTCTCCTCCTCCAGCACCTAAATGTGAACCAGATCCAGGTGGTGGTTCGACGCTGCTCCAGTCCCAATGTCACAGAGGAGACAACATATTTTCTTCCCAAAAACCCTGTGGTGGATGCCGGCACAAACACAGACCCACCAGTGGTCTGCTGCCCCTTGCTCCACAAATTCTGCCCGTGCCCACCAAGAGGCCTCCTGGCTTCTCTCATTACCAAAGGTAACAAAGCAGTGGAGGTGTCTCCTGGTGGTATCTCTTACCTGTTGCCAAGGTTTTCCCTTCTTTCCCTGGAGATTTGGAAAAAGTGCAAATGTGTGTGTTGTATGAAGTTATGTTGTAAATGAAGAATTCCAATTATCCAATACAATTAAGTAAAATTAATACATTTGTTCACACACACCAATATTAATAGTTTTTTATCATCCCATAAAACATTTAATTATTATTATTTTTGTGTATTATTGTCCAATTACCTGTACTTCACTTGTAAATACATATAAAATATGGATGGAAATGACAGATGTTGGAGGTAGTGCGGCATCACTGTTCTAGATGTTGCTACTGTACATTTATATTGACAATAGATTTAACATTAAATAATTTATGTGTTCAAGGAGAACAGCATTGTTTTCTGATAAATTATATATGAGTAAAGGTTTTGAGGTTGACTTTGTAATGAAGCTAAATGTATAGTAATACATTTATCCCCCAATCTGTTACTCCCAAACGTCTTTCTTTGTGTAATGTGCTAAAAGGAATGATCGTATCATATCTTTGTTGGCATTTACATAGCATGACTCCAATGTCTTTCTCCTCTGTCCCCTCCAGTCATTTTGGCAGCTGTGCTCTTTGGAGTGGTTTGGTCCATCACAGAGGACGAATGTCTTCCCGGGGGAAACTTGTTCGGCATCACGATACTTTTCATCTGTGCGCTCATTGGTGGTAAACTGGTGGCTCTCGTCCATCTGCCCAAACTTCCACCATTCCCACCACTGCTGGGTAAGGCAGAGAACTCAATGTTTATGCCTCCACTAAAGACACGATACATCAGTTAGCAGAGAAAATGTCAAGTTGATCAAGTACCTTTAAAGCTGCTGCACTAGACCGCTAACTTTAACATGCCGATCAATGATCCTCCTATTTATCCTATGTGTCCGTGGTAATGGTTTTAACATGACATAATGTAATGTGAATTCCTGGTGTTCATTATTTGGAAATGGAAGAGTCTAACTTCTCCTTATTCAGATAAACATCACGGAAACTGGAGCCGCTCCTCATTTGTAAATAGCATCAAAGGGCAGATTAAAGTACAACTTGGAGTTTATTTCTCTACGCTTCACCGTCCTGTATTTATTTTTTAATTTTTTAATTTTGAGCAGGCTTTATAAAGAGTAGCCTAGTTTACCAGTTAAGTCTTTATTTCTATATTTTGAACATCTTCTGGCTTCAACTGTGAAGACCTTTTTCTGTTATAAACATTTGAGGACTGTATCATGAAGTTGATGAGTAGGTTTGGATATTATTGAAACTTGAATTATCAGTATTGTAACTGTATTTTCAGTTCACACTGAGCCTCCTGGTCTCAGGTTTAATCACAGTGAGTTCAAAAAGCAACAGGGAGGTTGACTCTTGTTCCGTAGTTGGATGAGAGACCGTCTTCAAGAATAAACAGTGTTTCATGGTAGAAAAGCTCCTCTTTCCTCTCACACCCTCTGCTGTGTCGTAGGTATGCTGCTGATGGGCTTCACGCTGAGGAACATCCCAGTTATAACAAATGGGGTGTACATTGACTACAGATGGTCGGCGTCACTAAGGAACATCGCTCTGGCTGTCATCCTCGTCAGAGCTGGTCTTGGGTTGGATCCCACGGTACGACTCACGCTCCACCATTGGAGCCCCGTGTATGCATAATAGAAATCTTTAGAAAGTATATTTCACTCTCATCCCTGTGCACATGGTTTAACTATACAAGGTCTCATAGTCTTCTCTTAGTTAAGCAGTTTTTTTAAGTTGTGTAACTTTTCTGACCAACAGTCAGAAAATCCACAGTACATTTCCAGTGTTATGAAAGAGTATGCCAGACTGTCTTGTCTGTGTGTTCTGTCAGGCTCTGAGGAAACTGAAGGCCGTGTGTGTGCGTGTGGCAGCTGGGCCCTGCTTGATCGAGGCTTGCACCACAGCGCTGGTCTCTCACTTCCTCATGGGCTTGCCCTGGGTGTGGGGTTTTATCCTCGGGTAAATATAATTACTTGTTACAGCTTACACTCATCGCAAACATTACCTGATTTTTTAACATACATATATCAGCAGATCTATTGGTATCAAAGTTTTTTAACTCCCTAGTATTAGTATTGGCATCAGCTGCCAACAGTCCATATCAGTTGGGTTCAAACTTCAACATCATTTTTTTGTGATATCTGTTTTTAACTCAGTAGTTTGATAATAAGGACAAGAAGCCAAGGCTTTTCAGTTTTGTCGCAGTGCCCCCTGGGAAACTTCAGGAGCTCTTATTAATCAATCAAAGAAAAGTTGATCTTGCATTCATAGACAGAGCAAGGAGGAGGGTTACATTCAAAGCATTTAAACAAACTGCTTCCCCAGCAACACTAGATCACCCTCACATCCACACACAGTTTATTGCTGAGTAATGTTGTTTAGGTTTGATGATAGTACAAATATGTTGACAATAAGATGTGTCTGGGTTTTTTTGTCCTCACAAAAGTGAAAAAAAAAACCTTATCAGCATTCGTGTGCCTCAGTAGTTGCAAAGCAACTTATCATATGGGACTTTATTCACCAATGGCTTGTTCCTCCTCTGAATGCTTTACTTATCATTGGTTGGATAGAGGCCAAAACAAATATTTTTTTATACTGCTCAACTCAAATGTCTCAAACTCAGTTTTGAGGCCAGTGTCATTTAAAAAATATATAACAGATTCAAAGCAGAAGTATTTTTATGATTAGACAAATCATGTTAATTTTAACACCCATGACCGAGGTGTAATTTAAGGATCATAACCGTTGTATTCAATTTGAGGCCTGTATCTCATTTCAGACACACATCCTTGGCTTCAGTGTCTCCTTCTTCTATCTCTCTGATGTATTCAAAGGCTGTTGATTAAATAAGCACTTCTTTGTTTGTTACACCTTTACAGGAGAAAATAAACTGATAAACACTCAATCTCCTCCACTTTGTAGTTTTGTGTTGGGCGCTGTGTCTCCAGCGGTGGTGGTTCCCTCCATGTTGCTGCTGCAGAAGGACGGTTACGGCGTGGAGCAGGGCATCCCCACGCTGCTGATGGCTGCAGGCAGTTTTGATGACATCCTCGCCATCACTGGGTTCACCACATGCTTGAGCATGGCCTTCGCTGAAGGTAACCTGCGGATGTATGTGTTTGTGTGTGAGGCGAAGTGAAGGGAAATGAATCCAGTGGGTTTTTTCCTTTTAAATTCAACACTATCTTATCTCCAGGGGAGTGGCATCCAGTTTTGTTCACTGTAGTGTAGGTCAACACTGAGAAGCACGTGATTTAAGTAACTTTCCTCTGTAGTTTGTCAGGAGCTCAGTAGAGGGTGCAAGTGAGCTAGTGTTAAAAACACAAAGTAAAAGTATTTTTGTACATTTTGTCCCACAGGTCTTTGCCTGCATATAAAACCCAAGTTAAGACCATACATTTTCACAATGCTTCTGCCGCACATCTAAATAGTAAAACATTTTTTGTAATTTGTATATTTTCTCTGCTGACACTTTCAGGCTCCACATGGTACAACCTCCTGAGAGGTGTACTTGAGGTTGCTGGTGGGACGGTTGCTGGGATTCTTCTTGGCTTCCTCATCCAATACTTTCCTAGTGTTGACCAGGTAGGCATGTTCTCCCAGCATGACTGTAATATTATCTAGGTTTACAATCGCTTAGCAAACAGACTCTACAGTCTGTGTAAGGAACAACTATGAAGAACCAACAGATGCTTGAGGAAAATCTTCTGTTTCACTTCTGATTTTAATCGCTGAGGTCATCCAAAGCCGGTTCATGAACTCTCTAATGTGTCCGGAAAATGGAAATTTGCTGGAGTTTGCATTCCAAGTTTAGCGGGTCAAGATTATTTAGTATGTATCATTGTAGGACAAAGACAAACCCCCCTTTTATATAAATGTCATCAGCTGCCTGATATCTGTGAACACTTATATGTGTCTGGATTTCACCATACAAAAATATACTTTGTGTAATCAATGACTCTCTTTCCCCAGAAACATTTGGTGATGAAGCGTTCCTTCCTGGTGCTGGCTCTCTCCGTCTTTGCTGTGTTCGGCAGCAACGTCGCTGGATTTCCTGGCTCTGGAGGCCTCTGCACCCTGGTGTTGGCATTTCTGGCTGGACTCGGCTGGGGGAAGGAAAAGGTTATAACATATGCATATGGCATCTTTCAAACACATAGACATATTTATGAGGTCTCCTATTCACAGTTATCAATCTTTGATAATGAATTTTGAGGTTTACCTGGCAGAGAAGCGTACCACCTCAGAACCTGTTTTATTTGTTGTTCAGAAAATATATTCATCAGCATGTTGTTTTTAATAACCACTGTTAAAAAAACAACCTCGCTTATCATTTTTGTGTGTTCCGTGTCTTAAGGCACGTGTGGAGGAAGTGGTCGGGTGGGCCTGGGACATTTTTCAGCCTCTGCTGTTTGGACTGATCGGAGCAGAAATTCGAATCTCTCAGCTGGAGGGACACACAGTTGGTGAGATGAACACAAACAGACATCTAAATAAAACACAGTGCCATGGCTGTTATGTGAGGGATTTAAATGTAGCTGGATAATCACATTGTAAATGTGTTTGCATAATCAAAAACGACTCGGAGAGTTTTAATCTCTCCATCTGTACATACTGAAACCTGAGCCTGTGTTGGCCCTTGTTGAAACTGTTTTAGGGATCTCTCTCTAATGCAAGCAGTACTTATATTAGAAAAAAACATGCTTAAGTACCCAGAATTCACTAATGTTGCTAATGTTGATGTCACGCTTCTGGTGCATCATTTCCAAAACCCACTCATGACATCTTCATCTGACTCTTGTTTTGTTTGTGTCTAGGTCTGGGTATAGCCTCTCTGCTCATTGCCCTCGTGGTTCGACTCCTATTCACCTTTGTGTGTGTGTTGTGTGCGGGCTTTAACATGAGGGAGAAAGTGTTCATAGCTCTAGCATGGATGCCCAAAGCCACAGTGCAGGTAAGTCAGCGCTGAAACATTTCTCAGCAGGAAAATTATTTTTTGGAATGATTATCTTTTTTTTATCGAACTTATCAACAGACGTTTTCCTTTGTGAACAAAGACTGCAATATAATAATGTTTCAAGTGTTTCCTCATGGTGATGGTGAATTTCTTTGAGAATCAGCAGCGAAAAAAAACACTGCTATCGTCTTCTCCCTCATCAGGCAGCTATAGGCTCCACAGCTTTAGACATGGCCAGGTTAAGGAACGAAAAGCAGATGGAGAAGTACGGCATGGATGTGTTGACGGTGGCCGTGCTGGCCATCCTCCTCACGGCCCCGCTCGGTGCTCTTATCATAGGAATCTCTGGACCTTACCTGTTACAGAGACCGAAGAACTGTGGTGAGCGAGTCAAACCCAATTTATCAGCTTTTTTCTTAGGTAGGTAAAGTCCTACATTTCAACATTTCAACTCAGTTGATCCCGCCTCGCTTCCTAGTTGTAAACGAGTGGTGAATCTGATTTTCCTATAATGCTTCTCCCTACTTCTCCTTTGTGATAGATGTGTCCATTCACACAAGGATTTTTGCATAGGTATAGTTTGGCTGTTTACCCTGACACTCGCACCTTCATGTCTTACATCTACACAATAGTGGCTTTGTTGATGTTAGTGTGAGAATATCAGATTCACCTCAGTGCTCACAAGCGCAACTCATGAATGTTGACAACTCCAACGCATGTTGTTTTGTTTGTAGTTCTTGTACAAATGTAATCAGACTTTTCACTGGAGCGTTTCTCATTATATTCTCTTCCTCCGTCTCGTCTTCACCCTGCAGGCACTGGAGCAGGAAGCGACGATGACAACGAAACTCCTGTCACCTATGAAAGCACGCTCTGACACCGCCTGTCTTGACCGAGCGAGCGAAGGACATTTAACAACACTTCCCCTGTGCGCTCACACAAACGTGGATATTTGAGCTTTCTTTTGTGTCTCTATCTACTGGTCGGCTCCCGATCTTTGCCACCCTGCAGGAGCACATGAATCACACTGTATTTATAGCCCCTGGTGGTTTCCAGGCCTCAGACTCTAAACAAATGACCCACATCCAAGAGTCTGCACTGTCAAAGCTGCAATGCTGTTTTATTATATGCAGGGTTACTTATCTGAATGTACTGACAGCAGCAGTATTTTATTTATTTTTCATTTTAAATTAGACTTCTCAGTTACTGACACTTATTTAAGTCTTTTGTTCTTCTGCACTCATTTTTACAGCTACGTGTTTGTGTATTTTATTCTTATTAAAATATGTATTAGCTCTTTGTCTTGTGATGAGAAGGGTTTGTCTAATTTACTCAGGAAAAAGATCTAAAAGCTGCAATACTTCAAGTTTTTACACGATGCTGCTATCATCTGCAACATGGCGCTATTTCTGCTTACATTGTCATATGATGTCCGCATTCTAAACAATCATGTAAACCCAACTTTTTATAGTTTGATCATGAAGAAAAGTAGATTAAGATTTTCTTTCATGTTTGTTACATGGATTTTTTATTACAGAATTATGCAGTGTGAGTTGTTTTTGATTCGTTTGAATTTATATTCTTATTTCAAAGGTTTGAATGTATTATTAGCCGCTGTTTGATAATTTTACAGAAATGAGCTTTAGTTTTTTACCAAATATTCTTTAAATAAATGCTGTAGTGAACGTGCAACATGCAGTATATTTATAGTTTGATGTGTTCGAGAAGATTTATAATTTATCTCAGCGATCATTTGAGTTTAGGATTCAGTTCATTTCAAAAAATACAATCAGAGCAAGAATCTATTAACACTGATAAACAAGACTTCATATGTTTAAATTGTTTGATTGTTTCCTTAACTCAAACTGTTCCCATTGGTATTTTTTTATATAGTGTGTAAGTACATTTAATTTGTTACTGTACTTGAATAAATTTTCCATGTATTTGTACTTGTTTATTATTATTTTCAAGTACATATATCAGCAAATATCTATACTTACTACATTAAAAAAATGTATATTAAAATAATTAAAAGTGAGTACTTACTTTCTTTTCCTCAAGAACAAACGTTAATGTACTTTTGCCCTATTTTTTGTCCATTTGTTTGTACTTCAGAAAACTGTTGAAGAACTTCCTCCACCAGCGTCTGTAAATAATCCTGAAATTGTCAGATCAAATAATCGAATCAGCACCTAAGGGCCCGTCTGTCCTCCAATCATCAGGTGAAAACAGAGGAGAGGTCATTATTAATTGCAATGTACCTTATTATGAATAGGAATAATGTGTTGTTTAATTCTTTATACAAACCTATAACCCTAAATTTATGCAATACTTGAGAAAGAAAAAGAAAAATTAAAATCTTGGTTGGACATTCAAACATACTTATTTCAACCCCAGGTTAAGTGAAGTGTTCCCTTGTTGTGATAGATACTGTTGAGTTAAACTTGTAGACTATTTCTTTGCACATGTCACATTTGTATTGCAGAATGAATGAATTTCAGCCTTACAAAGGTTCATAAACACACACAGTCATTCTCAGACATTATGATGAAAATACAGATCTGACAATACAAGCCCTTTATGTATAAAATATTGCTGATGAATTAAAAAAGGCAACGGCTCCAGCAGGAAGTCAACTTTATACAGAGGCTAGAAAAGAAATGGCGTACAGAAAAACCTCAGTGGGGCAGTGAGGCTAAAACTGGATATTACTCAACGGCGCAGTTTGAAATGTTTGAAGGCAACAAAATATAAAACCGGGGTTTAGCGGCTGTGAACAAAATACATTTGAAGAATAATAAGTAGCCTTCTATACACACAATAACTTATAAGGACAGTAATTCACATCCTGACAGAATGTTATTTGGCACATGGAAAAAATGAAGCAAAATAAAGAAAGCTTTGTGCAAAATGAAAGCTTGCTGTGCAAAATTTGGATGAATGGATGAACCGAGTTTGCCCTCATGGCTTCAAATTATTGAAAGTTTATTGTTGCTGAAATTGTGCTTCAAGTTTTTCCCTCAGTGGTCCCGAATCTCCCGATGAATTGTAACCGATTCTGAAAAAACGGAGACATGACTTAAAGTGAATTTACAGTCATATCACAACATTGAACAAAGGCCACAACCAAAACAAAACCAAACCCTTCCTTACTGCACAAACTTATACAATTTTCACACTAACTGACTCACTCTGGAGGTCCCTACAAAACAACATAAACATGACACCAAAACAAGATAAAGAGATGTTAAAAAAACAGACAAAACTACAAACTGTTACATGAATGACTGGGGAGGGCAGAGGAAAACTCCCATCAGCAGTGGATTATAGAATCTTCTTTTTGAGTATGAGTGGTCCCACGTTGTCTCCAGTCAGCTCATTGTGCTTTAAATGTGACTTGTCACAAACAGGAAACTAAGAACAGGAAACAACTTTATATTAGTCGATCAGTGGAGCATGAACTCCTCAAACAGACAAAAACCAACATAACAGCAGAGTTGAGGAAAATAAGCAACTCACAGTTTTGGAACGCCAGCAGCGACAGTAACACACATTAGCGCTGTTCAGGTCCTCGATGTCTATCTCGTTCACCACTTTGGGGTTTTCTTTCTGGATCTTCAGGTTGATCAGGCTGTCTCTCTGCTTCTTCTTCTTGGGCAGGAATGGACGAATGGTCAGGTAGCCCAGCAAAGCCAGGATGCCCAGGAGAGGCAGCAGCCGGAGCCACTCAGACACTACGCACACACACATTACATACATGTGAGCAAATTGATTATTTGTTTGAGTCATTATCAAGCAAAAAGGCCAAAATGGTTGTTGAAGATTTGCTGCACTTCTTGTTGGTCGGACACACCACACAATTTGAGGACATCTTTATTGACTTTATGTGTGTATCAGACGCATCTTACTCCATAATATATTTTAAGATGAAAATGTGAATAAACTACATTATGACCACAAGCATATATAAATGTGAGTTTAACCTCTAATCCCCTTGTCTCTGTTTTCCTCCCTGAGATCTGACTGCAAAGTAACACACTGTATCTGCTGCACCAGCTATAGAAAACTATTCCACCTCTTCTCTGCATTTCTACTCTCTCGTGTTGGGTGTCATCTCGCACCAACCAGGGGGAAACACTACACCGAGCCTGGGAATGGGCTTTGGGAAAAACCCATCGTATGGTTCACCATACAGGGAGATGACAGACAAGTGAAGCGCAGTGAGGATTAACCATGATTAGCTACGAGTTAGACCTCTCAGCTGCTGGAGCTCCTGATAATACTCTTATGGCAATTAAAATACTTTCAATAAAAAAGATTTTGATGTCTAATGGGACACTGCTAATCCTTAATCTCTTTAAGGAATTATTATATATTTTACTCATTGAGCACTTAGTAAATCTTTCAGTTTCTAATCTGACCTGACTAGTACCGAGCAAGAACAGTAATGGGTTTGCCTACATGCAACATGTGGAAAAATTGAAGCCCACAATGTGAGGACTTGAGCAAATCCTAATAACTCAAATAACTCAAATCTTTTCTTCTCTGGGTTTGATCTGAGTTTTGTTGGTTTTGCTTACGTCTCAAAGAGTCAGACGCCTCCATTTCATACTTTAGCAATGCAGAAGTAGCTCTGCTGGTTCACTTTTTTTAGGCTTCAAAAATGTGACACATTCCAAAATTGTGCCGACCGACGGTTGATCAGCTCTAACAGGGACTTTCACTGCTACATCAACTCACTTTCCTGCAAAGTCTGTGAAAACATTTTGGATTTCCTTCTTTTAGAGACGTGTTGTCTTGCTGAGGAAGAGTTGTAAAACAGTGAATGCATTAGCTTTGCATGTTATGTTCCTGGTGCACTTTGCATGTAATGTGATGCCTTGTGGTGTATCAGCACTTGGTCTGGTGAGGTAGATGTTTATCACCTAATCTCAGAGAATCTGAACCAAAGGATGTTTTTAACACATGTGTGCTCTGTAGATAAAAAACTCGGTTTACTACCATCACCAAGGAAGTTATGTTTTCACCGCTGTTTGTTTCTGTGTTTGTTTGTCTGGCTGACAGCAGGATTACTCGACAACTCCAGAGCTGTTCTCCATGAACCTTTGTGAAAAGGTGTGGCATAGCCCAAGGAACAATACATCACATTCTGGAGTGGATCCAGATCCAGATTTTCACTTTCATCAAAACAGTGAAATAGGGCCCAATTCATCAAGTCGCGGTTCATATCCAGTTGACTCAAGAAGGTTAGTATGAGCTAAGGTATCATTCCAGTCACTTCCAATCCTGTATCACTTCAGTTCACCCTTGAAAACAGGTGCAGCAATGTTTTTCAAAACTTTCAGAATAATTCAATAAAGAAAATACATCTGGACCTCCCTGCTGCAGTTTGCTTTATACAGGAGAGGTTATTTCCTCATTCATTATCTAATCATTTATTCACAAGTTGATCATTTGGTCTGCAGAGCATCATTAAATCATCATTACTTCAACACAGCCTGAGCCAGTGACATCTTCAGATGTCTTGTTTATGCCTGAACACAAGTGCAATGAGGTCAATCCAAAAATTCTCAACGTGAGAGGCTGGAACCAATAATGTTTTTTAGTTTAAAACGTGAATTAAACCATCACTTGAGTAAATAAAGTAGATCAACTAATAAAACATTCACCTCCTTGCGGTTCTGCCTTAACTCCCACATGTACCTGGATCACAGATGTGGAGAGGGTCTAAAACCAGGAGAACCACGTGATGGGTCGTTGCATCTATCGAGCTGCAGGTACAGAGGCATCACTTTCCCACGCACAGCAGAGGAGGACATGTTGGCTTATACAACACAGACACTTGGGGGTTGAGGTCGTAACTGTGTCCGCAGTTTAACACGTGAACACATGTACAGGGTTTCTAACATGGACCACCTTAAGATCATGGCTGAGCTGCAGCGGACTTGAACAGAACTACAACATGACAACACTTTGTAAAGTTCAGCAGGAGCCGATGGAGACACAGTCCACGTTTAGCGGATCGTACCCGGACCCACAACACGACTGTGACAGCTGTTGTCGCCTGTGAGCTAGCTAGTAGCCCCTGGGGTTTAAAGTGTCCCTCTCCAGTCATCTCCACAGGACAGTCACAAGTTCGAACCCTGCTAACTTACCTGTTAAACTCGCAAAGCCCCCGATGCTCTCCGGCAGCGGAAGCCTCTTGAGATACGCTGGAAGTTGGACTTTAATTATCCTGGAGATACTTTCCAGAACCATCTTGATCCGATGCTTCAGGTTTGACTTCTTCTAGTTCCTGAGCTTCTCTTGTGTCATTGCGCTGAGAATCGAGCGCAGACTGTGACCGGTGCGTAAACTCCTGCGGTAACAGTACGAGGCGACCGAGAGAAGAGGCGGAAATGATTTCGTGAATATGCGTAACAACGACCTATGACGGTGAGGGATGTAACCAATCAGCGTTGGAGGAGTTGGTGGCTCCTGATTGGTCAACTTGAATCCGGCGTGACAGAGGTGGTTTGAGGTACTTCAGGTGCTCCTCGTAAAATGTAACTTTTATTCAAATGACCTTTTTAAATTTGCATAATTCTATCTACTTCAGCTGTATATTTTTTTCTCTGTCAACTTATTTGTAAATGTTCATTTCTTTTAACCCTTTGATCATTCTAAATATTTTATTATTTTCTTTTAAATCTCTTTAATTTTGGTCGAAAATCGTTTTGAACTGTGCTTTCTGATTTTCAACACTTTCATTCTAATTTATAACAATAGTTTTATTATATATGTTTGACATATAATAATTTATAATTAAAAAACACAAAGGTACAAAGACAATGGGTATAAATTAAATAAATAAGTTTCTATTAAATGTTTGATTTAAGTTTACTGAAAAACTGAGATATATACTTTATGTATAACCATAGATATTATCTTGTTTGCATTACATCTGTAAACTACAGCCAACAAGTAACCTGTCTGCACTCATTTGATAGCTGCTGCATATTCACAGTTATGGGTTTGGTTCATTTAGTTTTTCAGTTGATTTGATTTTTGTATCAATCAGACGAAGAACCTTAGATAATTTGCGAGAATTTCCTACAGAAACACATTCTTTATGCTCAAACTGCCAAAAACTCTCTGTGCCATTGATATATATCAATATTGTGACACACTGTAACGTAACATATGGTCTTTATTATGTATTCTTATGTATTACCTATTAATGTCTTGGATAAAAAAATTAATTTACTGGATTGAGTCAAGTTTTTATGTTTTTATTTGTTATGGGTTAAATACCAACAACAACAAAATGCAGTGTGGAGAAAAGTTAAGTTTGACTGACACAGTGTGATGTGTCCTAAACACTGGTTGCAGAATCTACATAAAACTTAGATTAAGTGAAATAAAAAGTTGGCTGTAAGAAGCTGACATATTTACAGTAATGTTAGTTTAATATGATGTGAAATCTACAGTTTACATGTTGGTCAAATGTTGCTTCATCCAAAGGGTTTGAGTGTGACGTCAGAAATGATTCTTGGGACTGCTGCGCCCTCTAGTGCTGACAAAGGTTTCTTTCAAGCACGCGCTGGAGAACTTCACTACCCAGAAATGATTGCGAATTTATGCCGCTGACTTTATCGCCTGGAAGAAAATCACTGCCTGTAGTTGTTTCATACTAAACTCACAGATCCCCTCCCCCGCTAAAAAAAATAGCAGTGAACAAAAACAAAAAATTCTGGAGTTCGGTGTAAAAATAAAGATGTTTTAAACTTAAAGCTGATTCCTCGGGATTATTTGTGGACAGCTAAATACCAGAGGTCGGGTCCTCAGCCTCCAGTGTCATTGGTGAATGACCGAAGATGTCTCACAGCAGGTTGTTTGCCAGGCTGCTCTGTAAGTATCTGTAACTCATCCCTCTTCTAATCACCTGGCATGTTCCTCAGTGTTGTTTCTGATACCTGAGTTTATTCTCTGAACATTAGCGGAGCTACACGGGCTCACGCGGAGCTGCTCGAGCTAGCAAAGCTCTCTCAGGTTGGCTGTCACTAGCGTTCAGGCTAGTTAGCTACAGTAGCCTTCCAACTCGATTACACTGAAAGTCAAGCTAACTAGCTAGCTTATCGCTATCGTCCAAATATAACACATATATGTGGCCTCCTGTCTGCTTACACTCGGGACAAGTGTCGGTCTTTGACCTTGTCTGTCCTCTCCACTAAAACAAATCATGTCCATCCACTGTGCTGTTGTTCTGTCAGTGAAACCTGAGCTCGGTTCTCCCCCAGCAGTGATTGTTGTCTCCAGGCTTTGCACAGAGCTCACATCTAATTATAGACGGTGCTTCGACACTAACGCAGTTGGTGTGATTGTTTTAAACCAAGAGATGTGAGCGTGTGTTCAGTAACTCGGTCAGTTTGTCAGGACAATGAGCTGAAGTGTGAAACTGGACTTTGCACAGAGTCGTTGATAAATTGTCTGAGACTGAAGCACTGACAGAAGAGCAAAGTTCAGCCATTCTGGGAGGATACTGTTTGTAAACGATGGTGGAGTCAGGAGCTTCTGTCAGATGGTGCACAAGTAAAAATCTAAATGTCTTTGCATAAAGTTGAGTCTGCTGAAATAAGTTACTGAGCTTTGAGATGACACATGAACAGGCACTTTTTAGTTTTATTCAAAGTACTTGCAGGTAATTAAAGTTTCATGTTGTTTTCTGTCAGAGGTGAGCCTGCTGTGATAAAGGGCTCATCAATTTGAATTATTTATTGTCTTAAGGTTACAAGACGTGTGTGCAACAGAATAGTCAACTCAACCATGGCTTTTGACGTTGCATCCAGTGTCCCCTTTGTTTTATCAGCATTCCTGCTATATCATCTGCTTTTGATGCAAAGTCATGTTTACTAAGCTTAAGGCTGCAGCTAATCATTTTTCAATTATTGGTACATTTTTGTAATTGATGAAATGCAAGGATACAGGTTCACAAGGCTCTGGATGAGATTTGAATAGTTAGTCAATGCTTGGCCTTTATGTTTAATCTATTAAGTAAATCATTAATTGATTATATAAGTGTTCTTATCTAATTATCTGTCAATTGGTGTGTGGAGCAATTTTTGCATGAGCAACTATGAAAATGTTTGTTTAATAAAGCTTCATATCATGGATTTCCTTTTAAGGATGTGCTAGTTTAAGGGAAACACATAATTCCAGCCATTTTTAGCATTTTTCTCACCAGTATGTCACTGTCTGTTTAGTCTTACACTGATGTTGTAATTGGTGAAGCATGTTTCTACTTTTAAATTACTGCAAGGCTGCTATACCACTCTTTTTAGTGTGTGTCTTATCATTTGTTTCCCAGTTGACGTAACACTCTATACAGCAGAGCCTCTTCTATTGCACTTTGACCTGAATTTGTCTTGTTATTTTCTGTGCCTAAGCCTGTGGGATTTGAAAATCTGTCTGCAAAAGATAAAAAGAGTTTATAAAAATATGTGACAATGAACTGAACCAGAAAGTAAATGTACAGACCTGAGAATCAGAACAGTGAGCAAAGAAAATAAGGAAAAAACTGTAGTTATTTAATGTAATGTCAGAGTAAGAAAGAAACCCTGTTGTTGAAACAATGTGTAACTGCTCCATTATGAAGCAGCATTTTGTGCATGTAGTTATCCAGCAAATTTGAGATAATAAATTTAGTAAAAACATTGAGGAGACCTTTGAGGGAAATTATAGCAAAACACTTCAGCAGTAAATTGACATCTTAACAGTTCCACAACAGAAGCAACCATCTCTAATTAAAATTATGCAAAACAAGAAAAATACATAATGTGGTCACAGGTGCTGTAAACCCTAGTCTGAAGAAAACCTCCTGCTTAGCAACAATAAATGACATTGGAGAAGAACAGACATTGTTGTCAAAACACACCAAGTATTAAATCCAAAGTAGAATTTTAAGTATGAAAATTGAAAAGACTGCTGTTTTTATTTTAAAGCTTATACTCGTGAAAATAAAAATTGATGAAAATTGACAAATTGCATTTTCATAATTTTTTATATCTTCATGAGAATTTTCTGACATTGATTAGTCTCAACAAAGTTTGGTGTGAGGATTTGATTGTGTAATGTTTTGATGATTTATGTCAACATGTGCATTGATATCTGTTCCTTAATATCTGTCCATCAGTGCAGCACAGTGGAGTCAGGCACTGTTATACGGGAACAAGACAGAACCTCTACATCAGCAAGAGCACAAAGGTCATCTGCCAAGGATTCACAGGGAAGCAGGTTTGTAATGACAACTTCATCATTTTCATTCGCATGTTATATGCTTCACATTGGATTCAGTTCGTGTCATTGTGAAATCTCAGAAAGAAACACACAATTCCTCTTTTTGTGTTTCTGTATGACTGAGAACTAAAAAGAAAAGAGATTTTTAAGAGGTCGTTATTTCCATCATGTCAGTTTAAGACCCAAGTATTTCACTCTTCACTCTAAACAATCAGATCAGATGAGGAAAACTTACTCCTCGGTTGCCTCAGGAAGAGCAACAAAAAGTCCCATTTTCCTACTTCTGTCCCACAGAGTAGACACAGAAGTAGCGTCAGGGTCACAATAGAGAGCACAGAGTTCAACATAAGCAAGTTTAAGCGAAAGATTTTAAGAATCAAATAAATGTTAAATATAATTTAAATAGTTTCATTCAAAGAGTAGAAGTGTTTGGAGGATAGTCAAGAGAATGAGTCTAAGAGATGAGCTACTTTTTATTTGTGGTATTTCAAACTCTACCGAAAAGGTCATGTTTTCACCCATTTGTTGTTTGGTGGTGTATATATGTATCAGGCATATTTAAGGGACTGAATTGAAGTGTTTCCCATTAATTATCTAGACTGTGGTGGCTCGTCATATTATAATTTGTCCTTCCACAGTTTCAAACATTTTATACACTGTTATAATAAAATTAGAGATATCAAACTTGATGTGTGCAGCGTTTCTTGCCACATGCTCATGCTATTGTCCGTAACATTTTTACCGTCCATGCAGACAGTCAGAACTCAAAGTTTCAGCTACAGTTGTGGCATCAGTGCAATTATTTTGCTCATTGAAGAACTTGTCTTTTACTCTTTAGTCTGTGAACCTATCACTCGGAATCTGTTGCACATGAGAGTCACCGTCGTGCGCGTGCAGTAGAGACCATGTTACCGCCACGCATTGAATTAATTCTGTGGGAAAAGCTGAAGTGTGCAATTTGCAGCACCTTGATTGAATTCAAGGGGACTATCAAGCCTTGGCAGAGATGTGCTCTACGGAGTGCCATTTTAGTTAATGATGATACTTGTGATCTCAATAAATGCTTTAAGCCTGTCATTGGATCAGTTGATAGTGTTGTAGTTCACAGTTTTGAGAGTTGTTTGATTTAAAGGCCAGTAAATCAGGTTTGTTCTTGTTTTTGGGAGGGGAAAAAGGAATTTTTCATTTTTACTTTAATTTCATTTTCCCCCCTTGACATCCGTTACTCATTGTTTCAGTCAATAACATCGTTGTGTGACGGATTGTAGATCCGTCCAGTCATTTTTCAAGAGCATGAAGAGGCTCAGGTGAATCGGTTTGAACGGCATCAAGTCAAGGAGAATACAAAAAATAAAAAATTAATCTTGGCAAGTGTGTTCAACAAGCCAGAAACATGGACTTTGCAGATTTATGTCCTACCCCTCTGTCCTTGTTCACAGTCCATTTTTCATCTTCCACTTTCTCTTCAACATAATAAAAGGTTGTTAAATATAGTTCCAGTGAACACTTCGGGTAATTAGAAAAGGATGAGAAATGAAGAAAGTGCTATTCAGTGCACATTGTCATTTCTTGCTGGCTTGATAAGCAAGCCATTTTTCAAATTTATTGTCCCAACATTTGCGATAATAACGACTGGCAAAAACAGCAAAGTTAGCACAGTGAAGGGGTCTATTACTTTGGGGGGGGAATGCTGATTCATAGCTTCTAATTCCTCTTAATTGGCCAGTTATAATTTTTACATTAAGGTCATTTATTTGCTCTTGTAGTTATGACCTTTGGCTACTTACTCTACATTGTTTCAATCTCTATTCCATAATGATTAACTGCTGACAGAGTGATGGGATCTGAGCAGCTGAGAATCACCTAGAGATTAGAGGTTTGTCCTCCTAAATATATTATACCTCTTTCATTGTTATTGCTGCTTGATTTTATTATGTTTTATTTCCAATGGACCCTGATGGAGATATGTACAAATGTCCAAACAAATATCCTCTCTTTACTCATTTTGTTTGTATTAACATCACATGAAGCTACTTTGTGACAGACTCAAATCTTCTAACTGTGGCAGCCACGACAGGTTCCCTCTTGCGTGGAAAGTACAATGTATTTCTTGGGGGATGATTTACCGTCACAGTTGGAGAATATCCAAAGCCGCTCATGATTTGTTTTTCAAATGTTCTGCGAGGAGCTTAAACTAAGCCTTACATCATTATCCGTCAAGAACATTTTGATTCCTCCTCATTGACTATATTTACCCGCAGTTACATCCCTGGAAGAACCCCGCTATCACTTCTGTATCCATCGCTTTTACTCGGGAGCACAGGTGATTAATCCTGGATGGCAGCATATTTCCTCCCTCCTCTCTGTCTGTAATGATATTTCAAGGTTGATGCTGCAGAAGTGGCTGTACCCCACTTCATTACACACTCATACCCACACTGTCTCCTCTTGCCTCCTCTTGCCTTGTAGGGAACGTTTCACAGTCAGCAGTCTCTTGATTATGGCTCCCAGTTAGTCGGAGGTGTTTCCCCTGGTAAGGGTGGTAAGACACACCTCGGCCTGCCTGTCTTCAACTCAGTCAAGGAGGTATGTATGTGTGGGTCTTTTAAAATCTGTTGTAAATGTATAAACATGTTAAAAGATGGAATGGAGCAGATACATTTGCAGCTAAATATCTTATGAAGGCCAGTGGGGCTTTTCAGATGTTTTAAAGAAACATTAGGTGGCACTGTTTCATAACTTTAGAATTTCTATTTTTTAATACACCGCCAATAACTTCTATTTCTCACTTCAGGCAAAGGAGGGCACAGGGGCAGATGCTACTGTGATTTATGTACCTCCACCATTCGCGGCAGCTGCCATCATCGAGGCCATTGATGCAGAGATACCCCTCGTGGTTTGCATCACTGAGGGCATCCCCCAGCAGGACATGGTGAGGGTCAAACATAAGCTGCTGCGCCAGGGCGCCACCCGCCTCATCGGCCCCAACTGTCCAGGAGTCATCAACGTAAGCACACACACTCACACTGGTGCACATCCATTTTTATCCTCTTCAGTTTATTTTGTTGTTGTGAGAGAGAGCTGGAAGCACAAGCTGCCTCTCAAGGGTGCAGGAGTAATTCAGATCGACTGCATTAATATTCTACACGGATAAAGTGAAACCTTAAAGGAGCACGGTTTTCTTCTTCTTGTTTTTGTTTGTTTGTTTCTGTAGCATTAATAATTTCAGTCACTGGGTTTGACTCGCTCAATATCTGGATTTTGAGATATTACAAAATTTGCATTTGGACAAAGAATAATTAAGAATGAGTGTTAACTGATACAGTGAAGGAATCGTATGTAACAGTTAATGGTCTTGACTTTAATTAAATTCAATATTTATTTTTTTTGCAGCCTGGGGAATGTAAGATCGGGATCATGCCGGGTCACATCCACAAGAAAGGAAGAATTGGTAAGTTTCATAATTTTGCTAAAGGTTATTTAAGAATATTTGCTAATTGACGGCTTACAGGTTCCTTAAATATTGATGTAGGCTTCTTCAACATAAGAGTGTGATGGAAAAGAAAAACTTTATTCCTGTTAATATCTTTCCTTTCTTCTTATAAGGTTCATTGCTGCTGCTGGCCAATGAACCTTTACATGAAGTCCGTTTTTATAGTGAATCGACTGTATCATTCATTCAAAGTTTCAGTGAAAGTTGGATCACAAATACATTTTTTTAATCTGTCTTTCAGGCATCGTGTCTCGATCGGGTACCCTGACATACGAAGCTGTACATCAAACTACACAAGTCGGTCTGGGACAGTCTCTCTGCATTGGTAAGCTTGCAATGATATGGCGCACACAGTAAGGTAGATTGATAAACTAGAGGCCGACTGAGATATTTGGGGGGGGCACAAACCGATAGAAAATGGAAAAATGATTCCAATAATGTCGTTATCAAACCCTTACAATAAAGGAATGCAATCAAGGCTTGATATTTTATAGTTTAACCATAATATTATTAAAACAAGAACCAATTATATTTTGGATAAAAGATGAAATGCATCACAAACCTGTGTTTGGTTGTTAGGAGAAGATTGAGGAATGTTTCACAGAAAATATTATTTTAAAAAGTGCTGCATTTTACTTGCAGACCAGATGGTCCTTGGATACCAGACACTCAACATCACATATTGGCATTTAACTTGAACTTTGTCTCAGACTGGACAGAAGCATGAAGGTTGAAATGTCCTCTTTTTGTTTTCAAAATGTCTTTGACCTCAGAATCTTGGGGAAAATGGACATAGACAGGACATGTCTTTTGTTCCTGAACAAACCAGACGAGGAAAGACTTGTTATTCAACATCACTTATCTGAAACTCAAAGGATTCTGAACTAGATTCTCGTGTTACCATTTAAGTATTCTGTGAATATTCTTATTAAATACCTTGTAGCTGCCTGTTTTTTTCCACTTAATGTTTTGTTTGATGTCGTTGATCATGACTTTCATGAAGCAGCTTATTTAGCTTATTTATTCATACTGCAAACAGTACCATGATATTATGACACATTGGGGAATTCAGCTTTTTTACAATTTATAAGCTGATAGATTTATACCAGGTTTCACTGTTTAAATTCCAGGTACTACATTTCCACAATCCCTTAGTATAAACTGTATGTGGAACTTCCCATTCCTTTTCTCACAGCCTTGTTTTCTGTAATGTACTGATTTCTACCGTGGCTCAACAGCACGTACAGCTTCATAACACAGCCTAAAGCTTGGACTTTCTATGGTATAGCCAATGTTTCTTTCTAAAAACTAATTTGACTAACTTAACATATTTATTCATCAGTCTTGAGCTCCCCGTTATTGTCAACCTCAGTGAAATGATCATCTGAGAGAAGGTTCCAACTTTGTTTTATGAATGCTAACTACTTATACAGGATCAGCCAATATGTTTCAATTTTATCAGAACATCTGGGCACACTGTCCCTGAACCTAACTCTGTAATTTCTTTGCGGCACATATAAGATTAACTTTTTTACAGGAAAACCTTTGCCACAAGAAAATCTATCTTAAAGGGCTGGTTGGACACTGGACTTAACTGAAAAACAACTTGGCTTTGGCATTATTATTTCTACATTTTAATTATGCCCTTTAACCAGACTTCATGCAGCCTGTACCACAACCAAATTAAATATTGTAGAGTTCATTAAAGGGGTTTATTGGCGTTTCTGCTCGCAACTTCTTAAGTCTGAGTGCGACCTAGAGGCTACAGCAAATTACACTTAGTACAATATTTAATATCACTGTCATCTTTGTTGCTAGTAATGTTCATGCACTTCTCTTTTTTTTGTGTTGCCAGGGTTTTTTTATGGTATGAATATAAATTTAGGTGACATCTTGTCTTTGAAGATTTGTCTTGTGGAGGTTTGCCCAACCTTTTATGGATCCTGGAATAATTTTCCGTGGAAATTATTTTTTTTAGAAAAAAATAAGTATTGGTCTCTTGTGATTTGAAAAATCTTCGACAGTCATGTTCCCTGGGTATGAAAGGAGCAGCGCCATTAAAGTACCGTGCAGAGATAAAGGTGGTTTGGGACAGTTACCAAACTTCTGAAGTGACTTTGAAGTCAAATTGAATAATGGGGTTCTTTTGTCCTTTGTAACTAATTTAAAATAATGTTTCTCATCTACAGCGACTTCAGAAAGTAGTCAAACTCTGTCACTTTTCACTTGTATCAGGGATTCACATATTTGTATTGACAATAAATTACATAACTACTTGTATGTGAAACCCACATAATTGTTTTGGTTGTAACAGTCCACAACATTTCTATCCTGATTCACCATCTTACAGTCATTTTCCAGATGCAGCTGTTATACTGCAAAAAAAATCCCCTCATTGCTCAGCAACAAACTGCAGACGGGCACTGTTAGATACCTCCTAGTAAAAACTCTGGAGTCTGAGTCAACCCATATTAGAAACCATCATGTGCAAGGGGGCGCATCCAAGACCCTTTTAACATGTGACAGATTTTTGAACTGGGTTAAAAAACTAATAATAATACATCACTTTGTTGTTGCTTGTGCTGAGGATGTGGACATTTTGAAAAGAAAGCTTGAATTTGTCAGTACAAGGGAATAATAGGTAAAATGTGAAATTCATTAAAATCATGACACCAGTGAACAATTGAACAACCTCAGTGCTGATTTTCAGACCATATCAACATAAATTAGAGTTCCAGCTGCCGCTTTTCCTTCTCTGGCTCTGCAGCCAAGTCATACTCAAATATGCACAGGCATTACCCTGCGAGAGTCTTGACAAGTGTTTGCTTTGTCTCCTGCAAGGTATTGGCGGCGATCCATTCAATGGTACAAACTTCATAGACTGTCTGGAGGTGTTCCTGCAGGATCCCAAGACAGAGGGCATCATCGTCATTGGAGAAATCGGAGGCGATGCAGAGGAGAATGCAGCAGAATACCTTAAACAGCACAACTCTGTAAGAAAATAACACACGGGACACCTGTTATTTCACTTCACTCTCCTCTTAATATCCTCCACCTCAGCAGTCACCTCTGCAGATATATCGATTCGTTTAAAACATTTATCCTTTTCTGAAATAGCTCGTAGTCATGCCCTTTCAAATCCATCAGATGTAGTGAACGCTGGAAACCATCGTACAACGAGAACAAAGTAGAAGTGTGAAAGTGCCCTTTCGTTTTGATCACAGCCTCAGCTTTCCCTCTCAGTTTTCAGTGTCCGTGTGATTTGTGTGATAAAGATAAAAAGTGACAGATGGCGTGCACGTCTGAGTCGCAGGGCGTTTTCTGGAAATCTGCAGTGCTGATGAGCTGTGAACCTTTTGTGATGCATGCGATAAAGAACAGTATGGTGATGATTGACTTGTGAAGCCAAGTAGCTGAGAACGTGTTACTGGCCTGTACTTGGCACCTAACTCCCTGCGGACGAATTTTTAATCTGCTAATTTTTCAGTGTGCACGTGTTTGTTTCTGTGTATATACGCATGCTTGTAGTTCTCTTGAGCTGAGAAATTTGATTTGCCCTCGGCTGCTTTAATGCATGCAAATCTCCTGCTGGCGTCTTAGGAGAATAACTTCTCTCACTCCACAAATAAAGTACACACCACCCGCCCGAGCACCCAGAGTTTTGACAGCGAGGGACGGCTCAATTGAAACACGATCATGAAAAAGCTCAGCAGAGCATGCGAGTAAGCTGCTGATCTTCTGTTGAAAGTCAACTGTGTAGAACATTGTGCATTAAACAGTGTATTTGGACCTTTTTTCTTAATAGTCAAAGCTCAAAAGCAGTTTGGAGACGTTGTTTTACTTTGGAGGAAACTTAACTTTTCTTGATTTGAATACATTTGAATTCAAGTCAGCAGCACACTAACCTAGGGCAGCTCCCATGTATGTCTGTTTCTATTATGTGAAGCACAGTGTTGCAAGAAAATGAGCAGCAGGTGAACTCAGGCAAATCTCACAATATAAGAATATATTACAAAACGTCATGATAGATTGTCTTTGTTAGTCAATTCATGAGCTTCTTTATTTGTGCTCTAAAGATAAATCTTGCTATGTTACTGACAAACCCAAGTAGAAGTCACTTTGCTCTGGGTTGTTATGATAACACATTTTCAAGTAGACTCAGAATTCTGGTAAGAATGATCACATTATTCTGTCAACACGGCACATTGAGAGTAGTAAAAGTAATCCAGCTCTCATGTCACTGGGTCTTTAAAGCTCCTGAAAACTGTTTTCTAAATTGCTTTTTAATTTCTCTTTAACCCCAAACAGCTGTAATAGTTAAGTTGTATAATCCATAAATCAATCAGTCAATTATTTTCATTAAAAAAAAGTATAAATTTGAAGCAAAATCATCGACACAAACTTCAGTAAACTGAACTTAGAAGTGTTTGAACTGCGGGTCGGGGGAAATGAGACATCTAAATGCAACACCTTGGTCTGTGGGAAAATTTAACACATTTTCATATTTTTTATGGACAAAATTATTAAATTGACAAACAATTGGCAGAATTAAGGATCAGTATAATTCCTAGTGTCAAAGAACTGTTGGGTTTCTCTATAAACTTAAGGTCTTTACCTTATGTTGTGATTTTGCTCGTAAATTGGACTGAACAGAATATCTTTTATTGCAATCGATTCTTCATTTTGCCATGGACTTTAATGTGAAGCACTTTGTAACCTCGTTTAGATAAGTGCTATACAAATAAAGTTATTATTATCAGTATTATAAGCAAACAAACTGCCAACAAGCTGTTTCTCGACCTCTACATTTCCACCCACCCCTCCAAATTAGTTCAATGATTTTGTCATAGATTGTTTCTGTCGTTTTATTTACTTCTTATCTCACTGATGTTTGTTCAAGTGCTAATTTTTCTGGTAAGGTTGGTTTTAATTAGTTATTTGATGCTTTAAAAACCACCTTGATACCACTTCTCTCCAATCGCTACAATGCAGATTCTTTTTTTCTTGGCACATGTCTCATCCTTCCACCAAATTTCATAGTAATCCATTTAAATGGCCAGAAATAAAAAAACATTACCTCCGTTTTGGAGGAAAAATCTGAACATTTTAACTTTTATGAAGGAAGAATTTATTGCAATACAACACTGCATTAGTTTTATTGAGGTTTATCAAATACGCCACCAACTATATGTCACCATTTTCTCTTTAAAACACGGACACTAATATCTGGTTAGAAAAGTAAAACTGTTCTTATCTCGCCACATCACTCATCAAGACATAAAAATTATTATTTTTTTAAGATGCTTGACGTTTCACATTAACTTGACAAATTCTGCCACACTGGACACATCATGTATTGAATGCCCGGTGAAATTAAAGGTCCGGTGTCATGATTGATTTGTGTCATGCAACATTAAATATATTGAACTCCTGTTTGAGAAAGATGCATTATACCAGAAAGGTGAAGAGATATTGATTTCAGTATCCATCAGTGTCACAGCTGAGTTTCTGCAGACTGTTTATCTACCAACGCCTTAATTCAGTAAAATTCAGGAAAACAAGCCGATATTTCCTACCGGCTCCTGCTGTCAGGTTTTATGATGCATGGCATATTTCAGGACTCAGTCTTCATCAGCGTCTGCGATGCTTGCCAACATCATATGGTCTTAAGAAGTCACCTGTATCAAAGGAGTGCCTATCATTACCACAGCTTCACAGGCTTTCTGAAGTCAGAAATAGGTTTTACACAGAAAGACCAAATAACAATTTGCGTCATGCATAACAAGTAGGTCGGACTGTTTGGCACCTAAGCTGCAGTGGAGGTTTACAGAATCTTTTATTTTATTTATTTATTTTTCAGCCTCTTGACTTATAGCCTAGCCCGTCTCCATTGAGCTTAACTAAACCCCTTGTGACTCTGTGTAAACAACACTGGATACTAAAGCTGGTTGTCGTCTGGAGGAAGCCCGAGATTAAAAAAAATTAAAAATCAGTTGGCTCCACATGTGTGCGCACACATGCCAGGTTTTATTCATGTCTACCTGTTTATAGAAGCGTATAATTGTCTCATATTTTTTAAGCTTGTGAATGTGATTCCTCATATCAGACCAGACTGGTTTTTGTGTTTGCAGAACAAAGACCCTCCACCAGTCATGTGAGCACACTGAGGTAGACAAACCACCTCATCGGTTTATAATTAAGGGAATATATCTGAAGTGCCTCCAGTGGAAAACAAAAAGAGGAGTAAAGCCAACGGATCTTTGACTCCCCTCCCTGTATGCATTAGTACTTAGTATCCAGGGAGGCAGGGTTTAAGAGTAATTAAACCCCTTTTCGTTTGAGGTAGATTTAAGGCTTGATTCACACAAGGGTGGTTTGTTTATTTTGAAACGTGATTCGACTTCTGAGTCAAGTTTACAGCACCGAAAAGAATTGCTCATAACATATTTACAGACTTTAAAGGGATATTCCATCATCGCGTCTCCATTTTCCTTGTTAACTATAAGTGTTAGTATCTTATTAGTGGTGCATTTGTAGCCAAAGTCCTTTACATTTCTCTGGTTGATATCAGCGGCTGGCATCTTTTTTTTTGCTGCTACTGTCAGGTCAGAATTTAGAGCTGAAATAGTTGAAGTGGGTGTTTTATGAAGGACCTCGCTGTTCTTCTTTGGCTCTTGAGTCGCATTCACTCTCTGAAAGCAGACCGCCACAGCCTGTGTGTGTGTTTTTTGTGCGTGCGCACAAAGCTATCCTCTACAATTAGGTTATTATTTCCTAACTATGAATTATTAGTTGCTGCACACTCATGCACACACACTCTCTCCGTCCCTCTCGCTGCTAATGTTATTGCAGAAGATGAAACATTAGCTCTCTTCACCTTGGAAATGATCTTAACTGTTGAATGTAACATCCATCAGCGAGCAAGCAGCATAGACAGGCGCTGAGCTAATCAGTGCCTGCATGACTAATTACCATCACCGAATTGAGACGATATGAAATGGCAGCAGCGTGAGTCTCTATCTGGTCATACACCAACCCATGCAATTAAATGGCTTGATTGACCCTTTGTTTTAATAATGCAGGCTGAGACAGAGATGGCTGCACAGACAAGCTTGTCATCACAGGGGCTCTGTAATGGGAGGACATGGGATGTTTGATTTCTAATGAATGGATGAAAAACAGGTGCAGAAAATGTATTCTCTCTATTTTTGTACAACTCCCTCCCTCCCTTGTTTTGCTTCATACCTTCCCCCCTTCCCCCTCCATTTGCTTGAGACTTTTCCCCTTTTCTATTCATTTTGATCTCACTTTACTCATGTTTTTTTTTCTCTTCCTCTACGTCCAGGGTGCTAATTCAAAGCCCGTGGTGTCCTTCATCGCGGGGCTAACCGCTCCTCCTGGCCGCAGGATGGGCCATGCCGGGGCCATCATCGCTGGTGGAAAGGGTGGAGCCAAAGAGAAGATTGCAGCCCTCCAGTCGGCGGGAGTCATAGTCAGCATGTCCCCGGCCCAGCTGGGCAGCACCATGTTCAAGGTGAGTCCCCGCCAGATTTTTATCATGGGACAAGGGCAGTAATAGTAATTATGGTAATGTGATAATTGTACCGTTTAATGGGGTGTGGAAGAGGACAGGACCACATATTAAAGTTTATGGTATAGTCGTAGCAGATAACCTTTAAAAGACTTATCTAAACATTAGTTATAATTAAAAATAAAAGCTTTCTCGATCTAGTATATATATCCACCTTTTTCTTAGCCCTAAATATAATTAATTTTTTGTTTATTTGGGCCTCAGGTCCGAACAAGGGTCTAAGTTATACTGTAATATTTGCTGCTTCCATGATAATTCTGTCATATCTGAATAAAACCTGAACAAAGTCTCATGTAGCGTTCAGCTGTGTCATTGTGAAGGACTCTGACAGGCAGGTGAAGCCAGCGTTTCCCCGTCCGCAAAGGGATTTAAGAGGCTGGAATTATTCATATGTCACACCTGAATTATTCAGCGTATTTAATACTGTCACCATTACAGACGTGCAGAAGCTAACTTCCTCAAAAGTGATATTTGAACTCATTATAGAAACTTAATCCCAAATATATTGGATTCAGAATACCCCCCTCTGTTGGTTTTTCTACCTCGTTCATCAATCTCGTCTTGTCTCTCTTTCTCCGTCTCGCATCTTTTTTCTTGACCCCAGCTTCAGTCTTTTCATTATCAAATACTGTCAAATACAAATGTAACAAAACGCTTGTCTTGAGATAATTAGAAATCCAACTAAAAGGTCCAGTGTGTAAGATTTAGGTGGCAGGGAACTATTGGCAGAAATTTAATGCAGATTAATCCTCATGATGTTTTCACTAGTTCGTTTCATCTAAATTATATGAATTGTAGATTTCTTTACCCCAGAATACTTGATATTTACATCGAGGGGACCCTCTCTACGCAGGCTGCCATGTTTTTTACATTAGTCCAGACTGAACAAACTAAACACCTTTTGAGTTTTTATGACAATTAAAGGCTCCCACAGTTTATTTTCATGTTTGGAAGGAGAGGGTGAGGTGAGGGGTGTTCAGCTGCAACATGCAATTTCAACACTAGATATCACAAAGTTCTACAAACTGTACCTTTAATACCCAACAAAAAGCCAACTAGACCTTTCTTTACTCCGGTTTTTAGCTCAGATTTGTCGAAGTTGATAAATGAAAGAAAATGTGTTTAATTGAGCTTTGAAAATAGCTCACAAATAAACAAATACTGTGGTCGTGTTTATTTTATACAGATTTATAAGTAAGCTAATAAAAGCTGACATCCAGGCCGACTAATGAGGAGGTAATATAATCGCATTGTAATACCACTTTAATAACGCTTGTCTTTTGCCTCCAGAACAAAATATCTTGGTATGATGGTCATTCATAGCACCATCGTTCATCCCTGAACACTTACAAATTCAGGATTACTGGAAACAAGAATGTGTTTTATTTTCTGGGATCAGAAAGGTTGAGATTAAACATTTTACTATCCTGTAAAGACAGGCAGAAGAGAAGAGGCAGAAATTAATGAATGTAAGTTGACAGTGGCAGAGTTGGGATCACTGCTTCTTTATTTCAATTTCTTGCATAGCATTGATAACAAGATGTATAAAAAATTAAAGCATGTATTACACCCATTCATCATCTTAAACTTTCATTACCACCGCCGGCCCCGACTGCACACGAATATAGATTAACACATGTTTGTGTTATTTTCCCCCTCAAAGTTTAATTCATAATCATTGCGTGTAATGATGAAAAACGTGCTACGTGGTGGCTCATTTTGCTGCACATCGTGTTCATACATCTCTGTTAATCTCATTGACCCCTGTTATCAAAGTAATAACACGTAAGAGACATAACGCTTCGGCTGTGGGAAACAATGACGACCCCGGCTGCAGCTGTTCGAGTGCTTGGAGGGAATCTCTGCTGCCGCTGACCTGTAGGAGTGTTGGAAAGAATTTTCCAAAGCTGGATACATGCGTCATCGAGTTTAATTGGAAGTTTATGAATTATGCATATTGCTGCAGCAGATGTTTTTATGCTAAAAACATGATAAGTTAAGCAAAACGACCTCCTTGTCCAGATTCAGCGTTCTGTCGACGGCAAGTTTACGCTCCGAATGTGTGTTGAGGATCAGAAAGGTACACTGTGTGTTTCTATGACGTTTCCAGTCGAATTAAATGTATAATGGCAACAATAACGCATTTACTGCCAAAGTGATACATCGTGAAAAGAAACAAACGCTGCAGAAGAGGCTTCTGTCCTCACAGTTACTAAAGCACTTCCTGGCACACTATTCATCGTCATGGTAATTACAGATGCACCCTGACAGTTCAGTGGTAGTGTAAACAGAAAAGCACTATGCTGATATCGTCTCTGTTAAAAGATATTACATTTTAATTTCAGGCCATTTGACAATTTGCTTAAAGTAGAATATGGCAGAGGAAATTGTCTTTTTATCTCATATCTTGTTTAGTTTTTTATCCAAAATCAAGTTGTCAAACACTCATCCAGTCACCGGGTGCATTGAAACAATGACATTTGAATCCCTACACACTGTCAGCTCTGAGTTTATTAGAAATATGTTTCAGTCAATGACTTTTATCAACAGGAGTTGTAAAAGAGGTAAGATCAGACAGTCTGAAATCGGATTTGATAATATCTCTTGAAAAACCTTTTTCATTCGTAATTTAGTGTATTTCTTCAATTAAATCCCTCCAGTGTTTATTTGAAATCCCTTCATGCAGCTTGTGGCTTCATTAAAAAGATATGTTGTGTCCTTGTCCAACACGCTGACATGTTGAATTTCTATTATGACAGTGACACAGGGACAGTTCAGCTACCTTTTGGTCCAGGCCAAGATTTACCGTACGACTAGTTTCTGTTATTCGAATGTTTCTCCTCACTTTAGTAGCCGCTTTAGGTCCAGGCGACATTTTGGCTCATCTCTATTTACAATCTGCGTATGAATGCAGATGAATTAAAAGCTGATGGGTCAATATGTTCTGCTTCTTTTGCTTTCCACATGGACCGTTTACCTGCAGGCAACCAAACCCTGCTTAGACCTGATTGGTCAAACTAAAAATGAAAACCAGAAGGTCTCTGGCCCCAATATCTTGTCCCTCGCCCTAGATGAATTAGTTTCTAACAACTAAGCAAGGACAGAGACAGCAACATAGAAAACAGACAATAAAACAACCGAATCCTTAAATACTGCTGGGACGTCTGTGCTCATGTTGGTCCCCGTCACAGAAAGATATGTATTGAGAAAATATGAGCTCTGGGCCTTAAACTATTTAAAAAACAATAAACACTTCCTTGAAACTGAATTAAAAATGCAAGACTCTCAGTGATACGATACAAAGTCATTTTCAGTTCCACTGGTGCATGGACAAGATATTTGAAGACTTGTGTTTTTTTTTCCTGAAAAACACCTAATTCATATGCAAGGTAGAATAATTATGACCTTTTACTTGTTTACAAAATATCAGAGAGAAATGAAATCGCAGCAGCAGACAGTATTATCCTGTCCCGCTTGATATTCATGCACACACATGTATACAGATGTGTTCAGGAGCTTTAAATCCATTGTTTTAATGAATATGGCCTCTGAATTATATATATTATATTATATATATATATGAGGAGTTGACGGTGATACTTGGACACGTCCTCAGTGAAGAACACATATATATATATATATATGACTCTCCTCATATACATCCGGCCTGCGGTGTGTCGAAGCCGTCGTCACTACAAGCTTGTAAACATCTCGCTGTTCGTTCACGTCAGGTTTTCCTCTGCTCTCCGCTCCAGTTTGAATCCAGATGTATTTTCACCGTCTTATTTGAGTGGCAGTCTCTACTCTGCTCATTTCACTCCCCTTCTTCCTCTCGTCTTGTCTTGTCAAGTGTCTGAGTCTTGTCTCGCACAAAGAGTCTGCTGCATTTATTTTTTTACCCTGTGGCACAAACAACTCTACTCTTACCTAGGATTCCTGTCCTGTGTCCTTGAGTAGCTCTCTTGTCATGGACCAACAAAGAGCGGGTCTGGTTATAACCGCCCTCCCCCTCTTTTTTTCATGTCGCTCTTTCCATCCCATTACTCTTTCTTTTGTTCTTTTCCTCTCCACTCTCCTTTTAATTACTGATCCCTTGTCACTCCCTCTGCTACCTCACCTCATCTGTGAAGTCAAAATCTAGTGAACTAGCCCACAACTTTCTCATCCTCCCACCGATCCAAATTTCTCCCCGTTCTTTTCATCCTTCCCAGATTATTGAGCTCAGAGAGGCTGAGGTTTGCCTCACCAGGAATTCACATTTCAGAAACAAGAAAATATTTTCCCCTCAAGGTGGCAGTAGACCTTCAGGTATTCTCAAGCCGAAGAGGGATGAGCCAACATGTGCATGAGCACTGTGTGTTCTGTAAACCTGATAAATAACATTAACATTAAGTTGCTCTCCCCCTGTGGAATGGGAAATTCTCGGTGAGCGACATATTCTATCATCCTACAGTTTGTGTGATATTTTCCAAATTGAATATGTAAATAGCTACAACCGTTTTAATGGCCTATATAATGCTTTCTCATTTATAGTCACATGGTTGGACTGTGCTGATAACACACAGCGACTGCAACTTCACATTAATCAGATTCTTTCAGATGCTGTAGCCCAAATCAATCACAGGAAGTGAGCTGTTTTAATGTTGACAACTGGAACTTACTGACACGTACACGCAACATGATTTGCACTTAACAGGAAAAACAGGCTCCCCAAAGCTCTTGTTGCCTAAATCCCACCCCCCTCCTCAACAGCTGATCTGACACACAGGATCATAAAAGAGCTATGTGAATTCCGCATGAATAAATCAGCCTCCTCTACCTCACTTCATTTCACGTCGTTTCTTTTCTTCTTCTTCTCTGTTGTCCGTCTCTGTAGGAGTTTGAGAAGAGGAAGATGCTGTAAATTCTGCAGAAGGGGCTCAACCTTTCATCCCCTGCCCCGAAATTGAGATGAACAGCCTGATTCTGGAAGTGGACGTGCCCTACAGTGTCTGTACACCCTGATTATTACAACTACCAAGCGCACACACAGTTGTTTATATTGTAATTTCTGCCATGAACTTGTTCCTCGCACATAATGAGAGACTAAAACATAGTGTCTTAATGGTATGCTAAAGAACTCATTGTATAAAATGTCAAAGCTTTATAGATGTTTCTCTCCTCCCCCACACAATGACAGCTGAAGGGAAGCCATGGTAACCTTGGTGTTCTGTTAGGTTCTGTTATGCTGTTGTAAGACATATTCCATCACATATTTCACTGGCTGTCCACCTGAATAAGAAATGTTTCTCATACCATTTCCTCTGCTGTGTTGTGTCAATACTTTTTTCAACATTGAAACAGATGTGGTCTCTCATTATAAAGCGATCACGTCAGTCTCCAGGTATTCAGCTGTTTGAACCAACTCAGCAGGATTAAACTCCATGAGAACAGACAAAGGATATCAAATGTTGACTGGTGCTGATGTTTACCAGCTCTCCAGCACAAACTGAGGCTGTTACATAATGTGTGTGGAGAATCAATTACCAGGTGGGGAGCGGAGCTGAAGGTGCTTTCAAGCTTTACGTCTTAAGATTACAGTTTTCGGAAATCCCGCTTTACTCTGCTGTATAGGCTGACATGTAAAATCATCACACATGCCTGTTGTTCTGTTTAGACTGTTGGGGAAGAGTTGAGATGATTAATGGATGACTGGTCGATCAACAGATCTGTTGGAAACAAATCTGAATAGTGGATGATTTTATCGGCCGGTCACATCAGCAGTCAACACAGCCAAAGTTTGGGAGTACAAAGTAGACGGCTGAACAAAAAGTTTTTCATGGATCGAGGTGCAGAAATAGTGCAAGAAACCCTGCACATAAACATAACATACGACATAATGACAAAAGCAAAAACCTAGTCATGATTGGTAGATCAATAAATGCTAAACCTAAAACACAGATAGAATGAAACCGTGATCAGCATGTAGTTATAGCCGTATAGATACTGTGAAGTATGAAATCCTCATCCATCTGTCTATTATCTATACTACTGTATTCTATATATATATATGTATATATATATATATATATATGTAGCATTTAGATTTTCACTGTTCTGCTAACTGCAAATGCCTGTACCATGTAGATAAATGTATTAAGTTGGTATGATGGTAAAAAAAATGAAACAGATGAATATAAAATATATATATATATATTTATATATATATATATATATTATTCACAGTATTTTAAAAAGTATGTCAGAATGTAATATAGTAGTTATAGACATTCTATTTAAATCATTTAAAGTTTGACAAACATGGACTTGCAGATTTGTGCAGTCGAATGCGAGGAAGCCATTTTGTCACAGCTGAGTTTTGAGGGAAACAGTTACAGTAACATTTAAAATGTAGGAAGCTGTTTTAGTTAATCAGCTGTGTTGTATCATCCAGGATGATCTAAGCTCGGGAACGTGATTCACAGAAGAGGCATGAGTTTGTGCCAATGGCACCAATTTCTTTCTTGAATAAACTGAACTTAAAGCACGTGGAGCTTACTCTCATTTAGCAAAGTCACCAGCTCTGATGGGTTTTGATATCCCCTCCTGTGTCAATATAAAGAATGCTTAACATTATCCATGCATCCGTCTTCTCAGGAACGTGGTATCTAAGGTACACCTTAAGGGAATTACAAAACTTTGGCACAAACTTAAATTGATGAATTAATAAGATTTTTTGTCAAAGGTCAATGTCAGTGTGACCACCAGATAATTTTAGTGAACGCAATATATCAGAAAAACCTGGAGAGAAATTCTTTACACCTGGCATCAGTGTCCACTCTGACTTAAGTTTGAACTGATTGAAACGTGTTCGTCAAAGGTCAAGATCATTGTGACCTCACAAAACATGTTTCTGTCCGTAACTCAAAACTTAATGAGCTAACAATGACCATATTTTACAAAAATGTCTCAGTATTAAATAATGAAGTGGCGACATTTTATGTCCAAAGAGTCAAAGGTCAACTTCACTGTGACATAACGTTCCACAAAAACTCTTCTGACTAATATTCAAAGACAAAGCTCAGGGACAGAAGAGGAAATTGTATATTTCACATTTTGTTCTTTACATAATATTATTTAAGTGTAGTAAACACATTTCTCACTGATTTATTTATTAAACTCAAATGTCCGATAGAAATAACGTCTGTTCTACTAAAATAATATACGTAAAGTTGTGGACAGACATGCATGTAAACTACAGTCTGACGTGGTGGAGGCATACACCTGAGAGGCAGTAATTCCATGGGATGAAGTGATGTATGATCCTAAGAACAAAATGCCAAGTAAACAACAGAGTCCAGAAAAACCAAGAAGGTGGGAGGAGATCCATTATTCCCAGCTTGCTACAGTCTGCTAGCATCTTACCTGAACAGCTACAACAGTGCTGCGATGAGAGAGTGATATTTTCCCTCAGTATAAAATCCCTCAGGGTGTTGAGCTCTGAATGGATCCAGTATTGAGTGTCAGGAACCTTTCAGGCCACAGAGTGCAGGACACAGTAAACCTCTGAAGTTACAGACATTCAGCCGATACATTATAAAATCTGTATCTTTCAGTTGATGCTACATGTGTACCTTCACAGTGAATGGACAGAACTCCACCAACTCTTATGTTTTACGCCAATAACAGAAATCAGAATAATGTGGAGAGGTAAAAGTATTTAAATCAAAATGCAAAAAAGTCAAACTGTTTGCTGCAGAACTCAGGCTCTTAGGTACAAACTTTATATGTGAAGATGGACGACACGTGTCCACTTTCGTCTGCACCGTGGTGATCAAGGGATGTAACTGAGGTATCGAGGTCCCACCGAGACACGCAATCAACCATCACAGTCAGTCCAGATGTTTCCCCCTGTTTTTACAGCATCGGATAACTAATTCAAACCAAATGAGTTAACAAACATGAGTGGGGTGAAAACTATGTAATATGACAGAAACCATCTTTGAGAAAATGCTTATTTTACATACTTTGACTTTTTAGTTTGCTTCATGTCCCATTATCTAACATGGAGGAGACATCGATTATGACCTGTACTGCTGCCAGCCACCAGGCAGTGATCAAGACACTTTGGCTTCACTTTTTAGGAGCAGTCATGTCATCCATCTTTATTTCCAGTCTAGTACAATCATTTATCTCTGGGCCCAAGTTGAGCCAAACTTCGTCAGACAGTAACCAAGTGAGTTGGTAACATAATAATAATTAAAAGTCTGTGTAGCTCTACTATGAACAACTTATTGGTAACACATATTGTTTTGGTTTATTTTTTGTTCGCATTAAGCTACAGTTTAGTTCCCTGCATATACCTGTGGCTCATCAGTACAAATCTATTTCCCTCTTCTATTATGTAATACATTTGTCAAAAGCAGCTTTGAATTTTCAAATCACAGCCTTTCTTGGTAAATCAATGGATTTTGCCATGTTGAATTTGGTTCTGCATAATTATGGTATTTTGGAATATTTTATTTGACGAATCAATTTATCCAGATACAAATGGAAATGGAACTCCATTTACAAATACTGTAATAGTATTGAATGAATATTAATAAATGAACAACTCAGTATTGTACACACAGAGGAGGAAAATAAAAAGGGAGATAAGGTTACAGTTGGTTCCGCTTGCACAGAATCTTTTTAAATGAACGCAGGAGGAACAAAAGAGTGTAATGAAGCATAGAGGCTGGACATCTCTTCTGCCTATTCTTATCTGCTCCACAGCAGTCAGCCTAGGCAGATTATTCTGTGTACACATTGTTAGCAATTACTTTTTAATCTGCATTAGCGAATTAACATAATGGCTGTCAGTGGAACAGAAAGCTTATTTGTTTAGAGGCTCAGAAGTTCCTTCTTTTGTTGAAGTTGCCAAGCTGTATTTTGCTTTGGTTGGTCTAAGACATTAAAGAGGCCAAAGTTTCCCTCATGCTGGTGATATTTAACTGGGATTTCATAATAGCGTTAATGCAAATACGTGCTCATTTACAACGCATTCGAATGAAACAGTGTTCCTTGTTGGTGAATGAAGTTGGTTTGAAGCTGTTCAATGTGAAGTTTACCTCAAACTTTTTGACCGGTTCATTGTTCTTATCTCATCAGGACCAACACAAAACAAGAGAGGTTGCAATTTCCCCTTCCTCCATTGGTAAACATCGTGGAAGTGAAGCAAAATGTTAGATGAAGCTCCCGGCTTGAAAAGATGAGCGTACATCAGTAAGAGCCTGTCACTGAATACAGTTTGTGTTTTTGTTGAAACATTTTTCAGGTTTCTGTATAATAACTGTCTGCATGTATGTGGAACGGTGCCTGAATGAACCGGTGAACAGCTCCTTGTACAGTGGAGGCTTCAAGGTTCTGAGTCCCACAGAACCTTGGTCTTTTCTTGCTGCGGCTCAAATAATGAAGGACATTTTTACATTTTCACAAAGAATCTACAACCAACGTCACCACAGGATGAGCAAACAACCCATTCAAACAGGCAGGCTCAGAAAGGACACTTCTCTGCTGAGTTTAAAATTGATCTGCTGTTGAGCTCTCAGTTGAATCCAGAGCAACATTTTTCTTTTCAAGATTCAACACAAGTGGAACAGAACTCCCCAGTTTCCTCACAAGATTCCTCGTCACCAGCAAAGCAGCACTGATGACGGGTGTGTTAAATTTCGATGTCATCTTCTTGGCCAGAGGAGCCGCCGCCCATGAGCTCGCAATTTATTCCCTCAGACCAGTTCACTTTATTAATAAAACTGTGAGACCCACAGACTTCCAGCAGAGGCCTCATTACCAAGAGAGTGAAGATCAGCCGAGTCAATTGCCCGAGTTGAAGAAACAAGAATATTTCTCGGAGCAGACAGGGCTCATAATGAACTCAACAGGGTTTCCTGCAAGTCCCCTTGCACACACAGCAACACCTTATGACTAATGTATGTGAGGCGAGGTTTAACAGTGCCAAAGTACCCACCGTGCAAATCAGTCATTTAATTAAACTGTTGCTAATGAAACAGACAAGATAAATCTAGTTAAGCACTTTTTTATATAAAACTTCCAGCATATGTTCACGGATGAGTAGAGGTGCAAACGTTGGATCATTAACTGCTGTTAAAATGTAACAACAGCTCAACCTGCCAGTTAGGAAGATAATGTTTCTGCACTAAAAAAAGTTGGGCCACCTGGAAGCTGCACAGTTATTGGTTTATTTGTCGCCGGTGTTTGTAATTACCTGGTTTGCTGGTTTGTAGATGTTCGTCCATTCAACGTCGCACATTGCGCTTTTTAGCCTGAAAGTGCTTGTGATCATTGTCGGATTGTTTTATTGATACCATTGATCCTATCTGACGCCGCATAAGTCTGGCCAGCACAATTTCCATTAAAGCATCGGAGAGGCAAGGACGGGAAATAAAACCAAGGGGCTTGACAGTAGCAATTTGCATGAGACAGTATTGTTTTAATAGAACCACTGACTTGAGATTGCTTTGGGAATTGAGGGCAAGAGCGAGGACAGAGGAGCGGATGTATAGGGATCTGAGAACAGAGGCCCATTCTTTTTTTCCAGTCAGCTGTGGATTGGCTGCTTCTTTAGACAGAGGGGAGGTTTTATTTGTCTGACTTATGATGATAGAAAGACATAAGACAATGTTTCATACAGGGAGTAAGCTGCTGCTGCTGCCTTTTCATTATTGATGTTTTGATGAACTCATTCATATTATTGGCATCTGTTCACTGACAAGCGAATAGAGCAGCTTTGTTTTTAGTTTAGTAGGAAAATACGTTTTTTTTCTCTACTCTCCACGGGTTTCTAAGCTGTAACCAACGCTTTATTGATCGGTTGAAAACCATTAACAGGAACAGTTTGACGGTTTCAGAAACTCACTCATTTGCTTTCATGCAGAGATTTGATGAGATGATCAATCCCACTGTCATAGCTGTAGTGTTTAAGGCTACAGCTAGTGACTGGTTAGCTTAGCTTAGCACTGGAATCAGGAAGATACATCCCGGCCCTGCCATGAGGGGAACAGATCTCATTACCAATAACTCTGAACTTCACCGATTGTTAGAAAGCAAATACTCTAACTATTCCTTCATAGGAAAATATATCTTTTGCATGCTATTGAAATGGATTTTGTAGTTTCTCAAGAAACGGTAACATTGGTAATCAAAATTTTGGATCCAGAAGGTCAGAAGAACTCAGGAGTTCTTTCTCATTAACTCTGTGATATTATGAGGTTTTTCTCAATTACAACTTCATTTTCATAATGTTACGATTTTATTCTCAAAATCGTATAAAAAAATGTCTTCAATATTGCCCAAATACTCTGTGTTAAGATACGGCATATAAACCATTTGATAAGGAGTGTTTATAAGGAAGAAAAGTGTGGTTTGTAAAAAGGAGGAATATGTGTGTGTGTGTGTGTCTCAGTTGGTGGCTGTATATAATAGCTGTAGTGGCGAGCTCACACGCTGGGTTATCATGTCCAACCTGTCGCTGCTGAGGCTCCTCATCAGGATTCCTTCCAGTGGGAATGGCAGAGAGTGGGGCTAATCCTAAGGAGAGATGGCTTTTGATATGCAGGGTCTCCTCTGTGTTATGAACACGGGTGGCCTTTGGTTGTCAGCCACAAATGGTGTTTACAAAAATAGAAACAGGGAGAACTGACAAGAATATTAAGTAGTATTAGGCCTTGACGGGATCATTTCAATGCCTGTGTGCCTCAGCATGATTTCATTACAACGTCCCCTCAACATCACCCTGTTCTGTCACCTTTATTAATAACCCAATTTATGAATTTCTCTCCTCTGATTGGCTAAAAGCTGAGGTCACAGAAGAATGAACGATGGATATAAGTTCCTGCGACTCTCTAATTTTTATTTAAAATTTTATTTTACCTTTTGGTTTGTTTGTCTGCAGCTGGAGAATTCTTTACGTGTCATGATGAGCAGCTCTGGGCGATGCCTGAGGATGTGAGGCGCTGTAGAACACAAGACACAACATAAAGTGCAATAATCCATCAATTATAAAAGAGATAAACAAAAGAGCCTGAACCTCAGAAGGATCCGTAGAACTTTTGGTGAAATGCTTATTGACTGTGTCGAGGTTTCATTGATCCCCTCGTTGCCGTTTTGGGCACATTCATTCAGCAGCTGTCCTCTTCAGAGCCCTTCTGGGCCTTCGTAAACACAGTCCTGCTGATAATAAAGATATTGTAACTTCTATTTCACCAAAAGAATGACTGAAGTGGATGATTACTGGCAAGAGCTGCCTCAAGCCGGGAATGTCTCCTGATTGATGTATTGATCGCAGTCATGGAGTTCCTCTCGAGCGTGGGGGTAGGTTTACCTGTGCTTTTGATAAGAAGTAGATTGTAGAACATTGCATTTCGCCGCAGAGCGGCTTCCTCGCAGCTCAGAGTCTCATCAGAAAGGCAGTGATCTCCTCCTGCAGCTCATTCAGTCCAGTATAGCAAACTGCTGTAGAGTACCTCCGCACTGCTGCCTATCCATCATACCCAGAGTAAACACAACACACTCAGTAATGTTCGACCTAACACGATTGAAGCTTTTCTCTATGTTGTGGCTTTATTAAATTTAAGGCCAGTGTGGGTATGGGGGGGGTTGTTCCACCCATGTTGATGGTTAGACAAAAATCCAAAGAGGGAAATAGCTCCTGTGTAACAACAGTCAGAGAAAAAAGACAGGGAGAGATTCTCCTGTGATTCTAAGGTCACAGGTGTCATGCAGGCAAAAGAAGAAGACTGCAGCATTATCATTGGTCTTAGATCCTTTAGGGCCTAAACCTCCCAGACCTCATATTCACTGTGTTAGATACTGTAGATATACGGAAATGGACGGAGTCTTCTGTTTGGAGGCTATGATCATTTTGGCCACTCGACATAAATAAAGGGATGACTAGCGCTCTGTGGCAGCAGCAGCTGGCGTTTATCGACACAAGTGGAGTTGTCCATCATTACAACAGCACGTTACTGCAACGACAACTGATTCTCCAGTTCAGGGTTCTGCAGACTGAGTCCTGCAGTCGGACTTCACTCGCTCAATTACTGCAGGTCACTTTTACAATGACTGCAACCAGCATCACCACAGGCCGAAAAAACTGCCCATTCCAAACAGACATGTTTAGAACAGATGGTGTACTAGTATGTTGTAAACAGTGACATACTACACATAATGTTAATAATAATTAGGATAATTTTATAATTATCACACTCTAAGCTTTTTGGTTTGACTCTTCACATCCAAGTTAGACCACACATTTTCAGAAGGGTACAGAAAAACTCATAATGACAACTCATGCTCATCAGACCTTCTTTTATTATCATCTTTATTGTTCCAGTTCTGTTTTGTTATCCACTGTGAAAACCAATACAAAGTTCAGCCGTCTTTCATCAAACTATTTTGTGTTTATTTATTTTTGCAGGAAAACTGTTGCTGCATCCTGGAGGAGTCTCACCCAGTGGAATTGGTTGAATTTTTTTTTTTTCTCGCCAAACCTGCTCTGTAAATAAAAAAAAAAAGTTGTGCATTCAAAAGTAATTCATTCCCATAACATATCAGACTCCTTCATATCTGAACGGAGCGGCAGCGCTGCTTCTCTGTGTTTATCACCAGCAGTTATGATGAAAAGTACAAGTTCAGGTTTGACTTAGACGCACCATCATGTTTCAGGACAGCGTTGCCTCATGAATATCTCACGCTCACCATCAATCAGCCAGCTAGTTGTCGTCAGTTTTACATTCTGCTCTGTTGTTGAGATATAAGGCTGTAAGTGGTTGTGCTGGAGTCACAGATGAATAATCTATGTGTCCACTAAATTCTGCTTTCATCCAGCTGGGAAATAAATACCAGACCAGCAGTGCTCAGTGAGGTGTGGAACTCAAATCCCGGGCTCTTTACTTTTATCTTTTGGTACAAATATTTGTCTCATGAATTTCTCTGCCGACTGTTCCCAAAGATATCATATCCCCAAGATAGAGCACAGGTTCTCCTCGACATTTATTTAAATCTTTATTATCTGCTCAGCCTCTCCTTAAAGCGTTAGCTCAGGGAGTATTGCATTCATTCGTTTGCGGCTGGAATATGTACACAGGGCCCCTGTGCTTCCTCCTGCTGTGGAATGAATTTGTCTGCGAGGTGCCGGCCTGGTTGAACCTCTGAATGTATCACTCTGCTAAGATTAATTAGTGCTGCAGGTCTGACTTAAAGGTCGCAGCCCGGGGATCAGTCAATAGGGGCACAGCCGCCTTGGGACACCTCTGAGCAAATTAAATGAAAATGTAAAGATTGAGGTGAATAGTGTGAAGCGCTCCTGTGCCTGCAGTGTGTGTGTTAAAGTGGCTATAAGGTTATATACTGTCTGGACAGGTGAGTCTTTCCTCTGTCAATTTATTTCAAATAGAGGCTCATTCATGCAATAATGATTTACCATTGGCTACATGAAGAAAATAAAAAGTAATACATGGATTTAGTTGATGTAGTCGTGATATATCAGGTTCAGTGTGTAAGATTTAGGTGAAAAGAGATCTATTGGCAGAAATATAGAATAATCGTTTTACAGTCGTCCAAACAAAGTAAACATCTTTTGAGTTTTTATGACAACTGAAGGCTACCACATGTTTGGAAGGGGAGAGTGAGGTGAGTGGTATTCAACTGCAACGTGTAACTTCACCACTAGATGTCACTAAATTCTACACACTGAACCTTTAAGGTCTTAACTTGTCTGTAGCACCACAAATACTGTAATATGTTTGAAAATATAAAATGTACCTGAAGATCATCACCTCATAACGTTAATGATAATCAACAGTGTAATATAAGGAAGACATCTATTTTGGATTTATTGCGGACATAAACATTTTAAAACATTTATAATACAATTATATATTTTGTTAAATACCAAAAATCTTAGGTAGGACTGACTCACTTTATTAAAAATGACATTGTGACAAGTCAAAGTACACGTCAAATACATTTTTCTCAAAGATGGTTTCTGTCATTTTATTCAGATTTTATCACACTGATGTTTGTTCAAGTGATTTTTTCCCAGTAAGTTTTGTTTTAATTAGTTGTTTGATTATATAAAAAACTGCATACATATAATGTATATGACTTCATGATTGACAGCTGAGACTTAGACATGATTGGTCAATGTGTCGACTTCAGTGACGTCAAAAGTGCAAGATGGCAGCACCCGTATGGAGGAAGTGAAGACGTGTTGTGCATCTTTACAAACAGTCCACTGCAGGTTCCACTGCAGCAGAGATAAACGTGTGTGAGTGAAACAGTCTGCACACACCCACACACTCCTGAGAAGAACCCAAATTGAATGATTCGCTGTGTGGTTAGAGTCTTTAAGGTTTCTTGTTTAAAATGAAGACATAGAATTAGAAATAAGGGAAACCAACTGAAAAGGAAAAGCCTGTCTTGTCTGTCTCTATCTTTAATCAAGGGAAGTTTTATTGACTGGCGCAGCAACAGTTTCCGAGAGGGTTGAGTCTTTGTGAATAATTGAATTTGATATTTAACAACTAAGTCCAGAAAAGTCCAAAACAGTCCAGACCCAATTCTGCGGAGGTCCTCCAGAGGACATGTCTGAAAATGGCTTATCTGTTAATTTTGATTCAGTAACGTTTTTTTCTTTCTACTTGGCAGAAATTAGCTGCTTGAGATAAATTACTGTCATTATCTTTTCTGTGTACTTCTGCAAAACTGAGGGACCTAAACAACATGGGGTTTTTTTTCCCAGCGTCTGTTCAGCCCATCATCTGGCACTTATAATATCATAATGATGTCTGAGAAAATGTTTAGTTGCTCCCAAGTCCCACAGTGGATTATTATCTCTGCACCTCTTAACACTGACATCAAAAGACAACTCAAATCCCCTGGTATATGTCTCTTGGTCTGTGCGCCTTTTATTTTCGGTGTGTTTTCTCACTTTTTCCTGAGCGACGACAAACTCCTCTCCTGTGTAACGGAACAGTTTTGACCCAGCGTGACTCGCCAGGTGTTGAATTTTCTTCTCCCTCCCCTCTCCCCCTTGTGAAATGTTGCAATAAACAGAACAAAAGGAAATGCAAACATCGTTTTCAGGCATCTTAAACAAAATGGGCTAATTAGGATGGCTGGCTACCGCACATACTGCGTTTTATTTTGCTTCTCGCAGTGCGGACGTTCTGTTTCACTTCACAGTTGGTGACTGCCAATGTGTGGGAACTGGCTAAATTGCTGACATCAAATAGGGACATTAATTAGGATATCACTTCTGTTACTGTGGGCGCAGGCATCTAAATAATAGCATACAAATTGCACATACTGTGTCCTGCACAACACTCTGAAGCAATCTGAAGGCAATCATACAGTGACTATAGCAAATGTTTTAATATGTTAAATACCATCATTGTATAAATTGTTGTGCAACCCAGGACTTCACCCACTGCTAATATTTGTTCCCGTCGCCCTTCTATAATATGTTGACATGCAGAAGAGCTGGCAGCATTACTGGTTTCATCTTATTTTCACAGAGGAGAGAGTAAAAAGACAAGAGGAAGACTGCTGCAAAGAGCATACAGAATTTCTCCTACTGAATAAATGACAGCCTGCCTTGGAAGTTACTTCATACATACAAGGAGGCAAAAAAACATTAGCAGACGGCAAAATGTAACGATGAAGACATATTTTGTGTTGACGTTCTCCAAAATGAAAGATTGGGGGTCGCAGGGGAGAGTGGTGGAGAGGATTTGGTGTGTGGGTGTACAAGCAATAAGCATAAATTGTGAATGAGGGAGTGTCTGAGGCGAACACTTGTATAACAACTCAGCTGAAAGTCCCTGAAAGTGAAAGGAACGCGCTGGGTGTCTCGAAGACATCTTGTCATCTTGTTCAGATTAAAGGATGAGAGCTTCTTGGCATGAGTTTACACATTAAGGTTATTCATCAATTACTGAATGTTGTTACGAGCACCGTCCTTTAAAGAAACTGAAACCTCTGATATCATAATCTTTTTTTTTTTGTAGTTTTACAGATGTTTACGAGGCTAATTGCCTAAACTGATTGAGCAGATTACCTGTTCTCAGCAGCAGTCCCGGGGGAATGAGAAGTGATGCAGGAGAGAGTGTAAGTGTCACTTCATACAGACTTCATCATCCCGCTAATTAGCCATTAAAAAGGAGCTATTATCACTGGTTCCATTACTGTGCCCTGTCATGTTAAAAAAAATAAAAATACAGCAGAGCTGCAGGCAATAATGTGATGTAATTGCTTTGTATTGCAGTAAAATAAAATAATTCATTTAATTACGAGCAGTAATTTAGTTTTTATTAATTCATGTTAGAAAAAAAACAATGCATTAACAGTGATGCCAGTGTGCTCTGTGGCGTCTTCAGTACCTCTGCTAATGCTGCTGGTAACAGTATACAAAACATTCCCTGTATCAGAGAGCTGTGTGAAAGGCTGACGTCCACACTCTCTCTCTGTGGGTCTGTACAGGGCATCGCTGCTCGTGCTAAATTTAGCTTCGTGGCAGTTCAGACGGGAAGAAAACTGGAAAAACACTGTCTGAAGTTGCTTTAATTGGGTGTAAGAACTCAGTGTTCTCACAGGGATAATTCAGTGACCCAGTAAAGTTGGGAAAGTCATAAGAGACAGATTTTCAAAAAAAGAATGGTCAGAATATGAGATAGCCTGACATACAGTCCCCAGTGTGGGCAAAGCTCCAAACCCGCTTAATACCACGGGTCCCATGGTCCAACTTGATATGCAGCTCGGACTTTAGACCCTCCATGCCTGATAAATGTCCACATATTTTAAGAGTCCTGTAGCGTGCTGTTTGAATTTTTAGCCTCTCAGCTCAAGCCAAGGAACCCCTGATGACACAGTTAAGGTTATTATTTGTTTCCTTAGAAAGCTACTCCAGAACCACAGAAGATATTATACAAGTGTCTTCACAGGCTGAGTAGCCCTTTTCAAGACAAGTTACCCTATCATCATTTCTAAAATTCATGGAACCTTTTAACTGTGAGCAGCTCCCCTTCTTTCCAGCTCAGGTTTGTTGTTGAGTGCTCGTTAGTTTTCTGGGGGGGTGGGGGTTACACTGTGTAAAGTTTGTTTTGAGGTGATGCCACTTTTCCATTCTATTGATTGTATCATATTAATTGTAGGGGACAGCAACATTCCCTGAAGCAACACAGATATGACATGATGATTATACATGAATCAATGTAGAGAAAACAGTAACTGTGATGAAGGAGGATGATGACAAGACATTACTTTTTAGTTTGCAACTGATCAATATTACTGACACTTATCATGGCTCTTATATAAAAATGGTACTGTGTGGTGAGAAGGGGTGGGGTCATTCACGATACGATACGCTACACTTGACCTGCGATAACGATAATATCCTGATACAGCGATTCTGCAATAATCTATATCCTGCATGACAATAACACAATATTACTTCATGATATCTGTCTACCTGTAAAATACAAAATACCCAAAGAGGTAAAGTGCAGGAATTGTGTAAACGGGTGTTTATTTGACACAAACTGAGCCTCTGAATATCTGCCAGACATTAAACTGTCCACCTGAAGACACTGGAGCATATTGTCTTTATCGCTGTTCCACGTCAGCTCGTCAATGGTGTGGTAGCTGCAGAAAAAAGTCCCTGCGTGTCCTTTTACCTGTTCTGTGCATTTAAACATGGCAAGTAATCACTTCAAGTGCCTTCATTCGTGTCGGAAATACTCCTGGTAACATTCAGCTTGTACTTTATTTTGATTTTCCATCCCTTGCTTATGCACACAGCACAGATGCCTCAGGTTCAGTCTTTCAGGTAAGAGCAGCCCTTTACTTGACCCTCTTTCATAAGAATGCAATCATTATTATGTTGAGCTCACAGTAATACTTTCAGCTAAAGGTCACACTTGATTGGCTGAGGTAGTTACATCAAGCAGGAAAACTTGGCAGATTATTTATGATTATTTATGACTCACTCTGTGATCATACATGCTGACAGCAGGGTTATCCGAGGTTAAGTTTGACATGAAGTTTTAAATGTGCTTTTCTTCTCTTTCTGTTTTTCAGTTAGTAGAGCATTTGCTGCTTTTCTTTCCTTTCGAAAATATGCTGTATAAAAACGTACTTTCTTCTCCTGAACAAGCTTTGCCCTTTGGCTGGAACATAAGTGTGCAAGTGAGAAATGCTTACTCTTAAATCATTTAGCGCATTTTGTGGATCAATGATTCCCCCAACTTTGGAGAAACGACGCCTGTTGGATTTATGTTTCCCAGAGCAACACTGAGTAAATATATCTGCATTCATTGAGCTGCCCGGCTCAATCACATTGCTTTGGCTGCAGCACTACAAGATACCCTGCACCCGGAGGGAGATACTGGCAGACTGTGTAAGGCGTCTTGCTGACTGCTGGAGTGCCTTTATCTGCACATTTCCTAATGGCATAGTGCTTCCACAGACTTTTATGTTAAAAAAGAGATAATGTTCAAAGTGATTTTTTTCCCTCATGACTTAATTAGTGATAATTACGCCACAGAAGTGAATGTTTTCAAACTCTTCCTGACTCCAGTAATTCTGGTAGATTGGCAGGGATGGAAAAACTGAAATGTGTTCCTGTTCTGTGAAACCTCTTAGTTTGTGGATCTTTTTATCGGTGTCACTAGCTGCTTAGATACACCTACCTATGAAATCTCCTTTGAAGATATAACAATTCATTTTGGTTGGTTTTTAATTGTGTCATATCAGCTCTCTCTTTGTGCTACAACTTTGGGGGCAAACCACGTTTGATGAAGGAAAACACCGCTAGCCAGTTGGCTGTATTTTCCTTCAACTGTTTGTTTGCCTGAGATTCAGCAGGAAGATTTTCACCAGCAATGGTGTTAAAGAGAACAACTCCCATGATCCCACACTGCTTCATGACATCATCAAAATTGGTCTTTTGGTCTTGTTTTGATTTAGAGACCCCTAGTGGCCGAAGATGCACATTGTACATGTAAATCTTTTGTTTGATGCCGTTTGATGATAATGAATCAAAGTGTAGCCATTATTCGGTTGTTTTTAAGGTGTCCTGTGCTGCACCTGTGGAGCTCTCTCCGATTAGATGACCTCTAAACGTCTACCATACATCCTCTGCAGTCATCTGAATAGTAATCAAGGAGTCCTTGTGAGGACAAAAACAATCCCTGTAGAGCATTATAATGTAAACACACTTTCACTTGTTTATTGGCTCAGCCTGTTCCAGGTGTCTGCCAAAAGAACGGTGATGCCATCTGTTTTAAATTAGGCCTGGCCAGGAAGGAGGCGTGTGACAGTGTTGGTTAAATCAATCAGACTGGAGATGGAGGAGATCTCATTCTGGTTATACTGAAAATAGGAATCAAGCATGATCCAGCAGATGTTTCCAAAATGTCTTTTGGCTTCATTTTGGCCCTGCCGTCATTATCATCTGTGAGCTTTCCAACATCCGTTAAAAAGACATGAATAATCAGGAACTGTGATGTAAGTGTAAAGCAACGTAATATAACAAAATATCTGTCTGATCTCTGGATCCATATGTGCTCTGAAGTAAATTAATTGAAGTAAGTTCCATTGTCATTTTATATGTTTCACTAAAATATCTTCTCCAGAAAAGCTTTTTTTTGTGAACACTGCACATCAGTTTACTTGCTGCATATATATTTGTGTGTGTGTGCGTGTGTGTGTAAAATTGTGTGGCTGTGGCAAACCAATCAGAAAACCAGCGGTTTGATTCCCAGCCTCTCCTTCTATATGCCAAATCATCCTTGGGCAAGATACTGAGCCCCAAACTGTGTATAAATGGTGTCAATGGGTGAATGTGGCTTGTACTTGGTCATTAAGACTAGAAACTATATAAATACAGTCCATTGTTTAATTGATTGCATCTTTGGCACAGGCTAAATCATTATTATTTTTGGCTTGCAACTTTCATCAGTCATCATTCAATTATCTTATCATTATAGCTTTGCAGGCACCTGGTTTTCACAACAAATCTAATAAAACTCACTATAATACCTCTTCAGCACAAAAAATAGCTGGTTAGCGTAGTCTGAGATTTATTGGCTAAACGAGGGAGTAATTTCCCTCAGTGGTTGGTTGAGACCAAAATGGAGCTGAAAGGGACTTGAATATGGGATTCATCAGGTAGAGACAAACAATTCTACATGAATGTCAATGTATCATTTCTGCTGGTCTTAAGTGACAAACCAAATCAGTTTCATGTGTATTTTGTCAAAAGGTTTCTTGCATTCTCCATTCAGCTGTCCCCAGTATGTTGTCTACGCTCTGTGTAATCACACAAAGGTAGATTCAGCATGATTCACATGAAAAACAATACAACTAATGTAAAATACTGAGCCTGCAGTGCATGACACAAGATTAAACCACCCGACTCCCAGCTGGCAAACACACAAACACACACACACACACACACACACACACACATGCATGTGCCTATACACACACACACACACTGGGGCTTTGGATAAAAACTAATAAAAAGCCTGGCAGAAGAGGAATGTTTTGAGCCTCCTCTTTAAGATGATAAGATTACGGGCACATCTCAGGTCATCTGGTAGCCTGTTCCCCGGTTCCAGGCAGCTTCGCCAGATTCTGATTCCATTTTTGGAAGACCGGACACTACCCGGCCCTTCCAGATGATCAGACAGGTCTGTGGCTGATAAACATTGAGTAAGTGAGGAAAGTATTGAGGAGCCAGGTCATCCGGTGCTCTATACATCAGCAGAGCAATCCTCGAATAGTGATGCACTCAATGCTTTTTGTGCAGTCTTCTGGCAGGAGGGAATTTCGGAAGAGCAAATCACAAAACACAATTGCAAATAAGAACACATAACAGTGAATAAGAAAACACAACAGGAAATAAATCAAATCAAATCGGCAAATAACAAAGCACAGTGGTAAATAAGAAAGAACAGCAATGAATAAAACAACACAACGGACATGGACCGGACGAAACGGTCACTTCTTGTGTGTCCAGCCAATCATGCATTATGGTCCACACCATCAAGTGTAGACCACACCGTGAAGATGTTATGTAAATTGAATGAAAGCGGCCATATGAGACTAACTTCCTGTTACCAGTAGTTGGCGCTGTGACTAATTACAGAAAAATAGACCTGTTCAGGTCAGAACTCTGATCAAGCATGGGAAATGTGGGGCTGATTTGACAATGCACAGTGGATGCACAGCTTCCTGTTTCATGGCAAAACATCAACCTTCAGTTTGAGGAAAATGTACAATTTTCACAATGAAATATCATCATGGCTTTTCAGCAGGTTGTTGTTTTGATATGCACTTCACACCAATGCAGGCGTAAAGTAAAATAAAATAAAATAATAACACTGAGCGGCAGATGAACTTGATGCCATCTCTGCAGTAAGTCAGCATATCCCCTGCAATAGAACTATTGTTCTGACAATACACCAAGGCGAGCTTTCATGTTCAGAGCCCTCAACGATTCCTCAGGATCAAATGGAGGATGTCATCATGAGGTACACTAAGCATATCAGACTGTCGCATCCTCAGGGGAAAAGTAGACTTCCACAGGTCGAATATATGATCTACATGACTGATGATTCACTGTGACAGGAGTTCTGTGGTCAATTTTTTGCTGCTACACTCTCAGAATAAAATACTTCAAAAGTTTATCGCATGCTCTTTTGGCTCAACAACCTTTGATTAAAGTTGAAGGGGGAAAGACCACTCTTCTCTTTTGAGGCCTCGAGGTATTTTTCAGCTCTTTGAAGGAGATGGAGCAGTGAAGGACACTAAATTAAGGTGCTGTGGCTATAATTAAGTTGTAGCCAAAGGAAACACAACATGTGCTTGTAGTCTCATCAGCTGCAGGATTTTTGTACCTTATCTTTCTGAATCTGATCTGACTTCTCTGTCTACGTAGACACAAAAATCATTGAGGCAGAAAATTGCAGATGAAATTTCTTTCCTTTCAGATGTTCAATTTGAAAATGTTTCCCCAGCAGGATATAGTCTCCTTAGAGTCTTAGAGACATAAGCAGACCTGTCTCTATGGTATTTTTCCTGCTAATCGTTGCTGAGGCTTTCCTGCCATTCTGTCCATCGTTTTTATCAGCACATTATCCATTGTGGTTCATCTGAGGCTGAGGCGTCAGACACCAGCAAAATACAGATTTCAATCCCTAACTTTTCTGGAAAAGAAATGCCCCTGTAGTCATAGCTTTTGGCAGAGTTCACCAGCTAAACGTACAATATGCTTGCAGCAGACACCAGTTAAATAGCACAATAATCCCCCGGTTGTGGTGGTGGTGAGCAGGCGAGCAGCCAACAGTGAGTCGTCCAACAGCTTTGATGAAGCGCATTCCTGAAATACAACTGCGGAAAGAAAAAAAAGCAACACAGATTGATATTTTCAACCAAAAGTACAAAGTATAAATGTTTTCCAATATTGCTTATGAGCTTTCACAAGGTCAGTATTGTCCATGGCAGTTAAGAAATTAACACCCGAGGATAAAGGGTTTGAAGCCCTGACCTGGATGATGGTTTCCTCCCTCTAAGACCCTTAAGAGTCTTCCATGTTATTCTTTGTCTTTTTGATGGTCTCATGTTGGCAGCCCTTAGCGCTCATCATTTGCTGTCCTCGTGAATTAATTTGAGATACTGGCATTGAGGAGATTTTGTCTTGTTTATGAGTTGGCTCCAAATGAACTTTGGTGACTGCGCAACATTAAAGAAGGCTTGTGTGATTCACGATCGAGTGGTTGATGGGAGGGATAATGGGATTTTGCTTGGTGTCAACAAAGACCAAAATAACAATGTGTCAATGGGCTTTCTCTTCATTCAATTATGAATGAATGATGGATCAGGTGAACTGGCCCCCTGTTGGACCTGGACACAAAACCAGCACAAAGAGACATGGGACAGCTACAAAGAGATGTGAAATAACCACCAAGAGCTGTTAAACAAACAAAAATAGATAGAAAGTCCACAAATAAACAAAATGACCAAAAAGTGTTGCAAAGTAACCAACGATACTTAAGTAGTTTAAAAAAGCACATTAAAAATACCACATAGTGTCTTTACACAGATGGGAACTGCAGATTTGACCTAAATGTACTCAAAAACTAGTAAATAGCATATTTGTTGTTCTACAATTTTAGCTCTAAGGAATTTGGTGACTGTAACAAAAATGTACAAAATCTCCTGCATTTCATATAAAGACATGAAAAAGCTGGAGACTTGGTACCTGCAGTATCACAGTTAGTGTGATGGTGTTTTGCTGCAGAGTTCCTCTGTCAGCTGTTTTATTGCAACAAATCATTTGTGTTGGCACATTTAAAAACATTACCACTGATTTATCATATTAAAGTGAAATTACTGCTATTACAGCCAGTAAATTAATTAGACATTAATTACAAATATTTACATCTCAGGATTAAAAAATTCATATCAGTAGTAGTAGATCCCCCCAGATGAACATGTTCATCTTGGCTCGTCTCTATTTGCCGAAACCACAGAATAAGAGATAAACAGCATTTTGAAAATGAAAGAAAAGATTAATCTGTGGTGTTAGTGGGTTCACAGCTGATATAAGGATTATCAGTGTGGCGTGTTGTGACAGTAAAAGTGTGGTGGAAATGTGTTAACGCTTTGCAAAGGGGTTAGAAATAATTCATCAGAAACTGACAGCACTACCATGCCAAATGCGATAGTGTGATAAAGTGAAATGAAACAAATATAATGAAGCTAACTACGGCTTTAGATAATGAATAATTATTAAAACTGTAGGATTATGAGCTCAGTACTTTCACAGCAGAAAAAGGACATTAAACTGTGCCAGTGCCTCTGAATTCACCTCTGGCCCACGACACAGGTCTATTCTCTTGGACAGAATAAGGATGAAAGCGGTGATCTTGGGTTAATAATTGAAATTCCAGTTGCTGTCTGCTCAGGCAGCTTGTGTAACATGAGCTAATGACTGCATAGTTTTTAAGGTGTTATTAAAAGTGTAACTTCACTGCTTTGTGTGTGATAACGCAAGTGAGGGAACGCACAGTTTCACAGAGCTTTCCGTCGACCACTTCCACAATCACGTCAAGCCTTTTGAACCTCTGGCACAGCTGCCCGAGGAGCACGATGGTCCGATGCTGTTGGAACAGTGTGTGCGCGTGTGTGTGTGTGAGAGAGACTGTGGATGCTGAATCAGCCGTGTCTGAGAAGATGGAGGCGCTGGAGATGATGGAGGACGTCTCTGATTGGTAGATGATGAGTTGGGTTTGGTTTCAGCATAGTGCTCATGAGGCTTTCCACTCACGGGTGGTTGCTGGTGGCAGGGAGCTGCACACGTTAGACGTTAAGAGGAGGTTAAATGTGTCATACATTATGATGTAGAGACTCAATGTAAGCTTTAGTCCTGCAAGGCCCAAGAGGGTTTGAAACACTAGGTGGCGTTATGAGCCAGATTCAACCCATAGTATTGATTAGAAATATGATATTTAAACCAGCATTTCAACAAAGAACAGTCGGATAATTTAGTTTACAGCTTAAAGAACATATTCAAACGTGCAGGATCTCTTTAACATTTTGTCCAGACGTTGCACTACACTGCCAAGAAACAGTTTACCTGCACAGCAGAGGGACGTGAGGCCACATCTCCTCCTTCCACAGCAAATTATTTTTATCCTCTCATGCTTGACGATCATTTTGTTGTGGTTACCAAGCGGTGCAGCAGCGAGCACAGTCAAAGACTTTCCCCACTCATTAAATTTCAAGATGCAGAGCACATACAGAGAGAAGATCTCTTCAATGCATGTGTGTTTGTGTAAGTGTAAATGTGTATGTGATCTGGGAGTGTGTGTGTTTGTGTTTGTGTTATGCAGAATAAAGAATAAAGAAGAGAAAGAGTTGTACATTAAGAATTTGTGTTTATGTCAAAAGCAGTTATAAAAAAACATTTGCCTCCATCTTTTTTGCACTCTAATGGCAAAATAACATTCATAATGAACAGTTAATGTGGTGAACATAAAACAACACGTGCTATGAAAGATGACAGCACAACTATGATTTATGTTGGTTTGATATGGTTTGCTGAGTGAATCACATGGTGAGATTCTGTCAGCATACTAAGTGCACATTACCAACAGTCACACTGTGCTTCACTACAACATACATGCATGAAAACAGGCTCACCTCCCAAAGAAGTATAATAGAAAAAGAGAAGTGTATTACAACGACATGTATTCCTTCTTCTTATTTTATCATTTATTATATTTGTATCATATTTTATATTATGATGTGAACAGTACAGGTACAGTAGCTAATAACTAAGGCTCAGTGATCCAGGGGACAGACATTTCCTTATGTATCAGAGGAGACACACGAGCACATACACCCAGAGACATATGCATATACACAAGAATATATCGCTGTATATAAATTGTGAAGCTGCTGAGTTACCTGATAACTTCTCACTATAGTAAATCCTCCGGTGTAAATGATCTGTTCCATATTAATGGGTGCTGTTTCTTGCCTGAGCCGCTTCCTGCCAGCTGCCGGTCTCCTTAGCAATTAATTTAATTCCATTTGTGTTGAAGAAACGCTTGGACAGGAGACTGAGACACAACAGTCGGGAGAGGCAACGTCTTCCGACAACGGGCCTTTGAAGTTGCTGGTGCTATTTCAAATAATTATGAAAAGAGGGGAATGAAAACACGGCACACATGCTGCTACATCTCCAAAGACATGCAGGGTGAACCCGATACGCCCGTTTACTGGAGGGTGATCTGTCTTCCTTTAGTGATTTTTAAATGGCATTTCATTCAAACACAATCTCTGTAGTCGCACTGGAAATTTAAACACTGTATATGGAGTATAAATCTTTCAAAGATTGTGCTCCCTTTGAGACAAATGACAGTTCCTTCTTTATTGCTCCACTTTAAAAGTAATGGTGTGTCTTGACTCTGAAGTCTTTTTTTTGAGTAAAATAACATCAGTGAGGAGCACCTGCTGGCAGCTGTGGAGGAGAGGGAGCAGGTCTGTGCTTATTAATACAGCAGGTACATATGGGGGTTATATGCAGTATCAAGACGTGTATCTGGTCTTTATTCACATGAACACTACATTCTGGTTGAAACCAACTTTAAATTGTAACTAAAGAAACTGTAAGAAACTACTTTTTTCAGCTGAAAACTAACGTATTTTGCCGTGTTGTTGTTTGATTCAGGTCTAAATCTTGGCATTTTTATGCAAAGAGTTTGTGGTAAATATTCACAACAGCTGCCCTCGTCTTGTTGAAACCCTGTTATTGGATTTTGCTATTGGCTGATCTGGAGGCAGGTGTCATATCTGGTGGCAGCGTACATTACCAACCAACAGCTCCTGTTATGAAAACCAAACGCCTCCAAAAGTTTATAGAAATATGGCAGAGGAATTAATAGGGAAAATATTAGCTTCCTCCGTAATCTAGTGAATCTCCAGGCGCATCATTTGCAAGTCGAGAGCGGCATGTCTTTTACAAGGATTATTGTTTAGCCTCCTTCTTACTGGAAAAAACATCCACTACCATCTGGCCTTATTCTGCAATGGGAATGGAAACAATTAGCATTCACTCCGACTGTTATAAAGTAACATGGATGTAAACATGCCAGGTTTTGAAAATCTATTTAAAAAATTCTACTTTGCAAATGTTTTCTTGGGAACAAAATGCAGTGAACAAGGTTTCTAAACTTTAGGAACAGACATTGTGTTTTGTTGGGAAACACTGGATAAGTGTTGCTGTTTTTTAAGATAAGGCTCCTTCAAGCTCTTCAAGTCAAAACTCTCATTCTTTGACAGTTCAGAGTGATGAGATTCATCTAATGATCATTCGATAGGTCATTTATCATTGTCATGCACCATTTATCACCTCTGAGTTTGTTTTGTTCATTTGCTTTTCATATAGCACAGGATATTAAAACAAGCACAGAGACATGAGACCAAATGGTTTAATTCCTCAAAACATGCTCCTGGTAAATGTGAGTGAAAACACTTAAATCATCAGGTCGTGGAATGATGCTTGTTTATTATTCTGTTTATAATGATACAGGAAATTACTCATCGTCATAATTAAGTTGTTAGTAAGTTTAGCTAAATATTTAAGCTGCTCACAGTTTTACTAATCAGCATATTGCCTAACATTAATAGTTTGCAAGTAAACTTATTCGGAGACAAAATGTTTATGCCACTTTCATTTTGATGAAAGTGCCATAAACATTTTGTCTCCGGAAATGTCAGATAATATTCAAATAAAACATTTAAATGAAATATTCTTTTAAACTTTAAATATGAAATGCTTTCTCCATCTGTACATCCTGTATTTACCCCATCATTCACTGTGTTTACAAATCATGTCCCTTTGTGATCATTTGTTTAAGCTCACATAAATTTAATTGATGTAAATTAAGCACAACAGCACAGAAGTTTGAGCACAAATTAAAATAGTGTGACATAACATTTAATCTAATTATGTTCTAATATATCCAGTCAAGATTTTTTTTTAGGCCAGAATGAATCAGTGGCTTAAGAAAACTGTTTCTAAAAGTGACCTAAAACATCCTGTTTTGCAGAATTAAGGTAAATCAAACAAATAATACGATCTGGAAAGCTGCTCTGAGGAGGAATCAAGGGAAGCTAATTGAGAAAAGCAATTTATTTAGCCGATTTAAAGTTTCATAGTGAATTTAATTACCACTCAGTGAATAAATTCCTCAAGTTTTCCTCATTTCACACAAACAGGGATCATTATTTTCAAAGTTAAACACAGCATCATAATGTTTTTCTCTTTTTTCTTGCCTCTCCCCTAACAAACCTCATTACCCTCCACTTTCTCCTCCTCCCTCTCTCCTCCTTTTCCTCTCTGGCTTTGCTTTAGTTTTCTGCTCCACAGCTCATCTTGTCCACTGCAGCCAATTTAAAAACCAGCTTAATCCTGGAGAGAATACTGTTGCACCCACCCCCTGTGATTGATGTCTGGCAAGATCTAATCTAATGCAGGATGTTTGTGTGATTGACAACATATAGATGCACTCTAACAAATGCTAGTGGATGCAAAAAAGCACAAAAGGGGGGGTTTCTTTGAGCTCAACGCCCGGCTTGGAGATTAGAAATACATGTCAAGGCTGCAAAACAACCAAGTACCTCCTCACTGCACTTGAAATCCACTTGCAAATCAGAGGCTCTCTTGTTTTCCTCTTCTCGCGGCATATTTCTGTTGTCCCTCTCTTTTTTTTATCAGAATATTTGCAAAAAGGATGGAACGGTGACGTGGTGCAGGGAGTTTTTCAAAAAGCAAAGTCAAAGACGACTCCTCCAGAGACACAAGGCAGTAAGTGGGACATGTAGCCCGGGGGTGTTTTTTATAAGCAAAGATAACCTACTGGGATTTGGAGCAGATCGACGGCTGCTGCATACAACAAAACCACGAAAATGTTCACTCACAAAATGCCAGGATTCCATTTAGATCAACAAGAAGCCAGGCTCGTATAATATTCACACATAGCACGCGTCTCTTGTTTCTATTCCATCTTCAGAAAATTACAGTAACTTAAGCTTGTTTGTTAAGAATAGAAGTGCAGCTCTACGATGTGGGCTACTGGGCATGTAGCACTGAGAGGATACATGACTTGACACAGAAAACGTGCTCTGAAATGTGATCTGCCTTTTTCTCTTCACCTTCACAGTGTTCCTTTTGCTGTGCTCTCTTGTGTCATTTTACCACATACAGGAAAAAAAACATATAAGTACATTTACTATATAATCACATGTCATAATAACCTTTGCATTCAGTTCAGTCCTGGTGTTGTACACATGTGATTTATCTGGATATGTGGCACTTTCATTGACCAGAGCCATTGCCATATGTACGTCGTAGATTTCCCTGCTATGACACATTAACAGCTTTTTCCCATTTTCATACTACATTCTAACTGTATAGACTTTTGCATACTAGTATTTACAGGGGCGGATCCAGGGGCAGGGTCAGGGGGGATACCGACCTCTGATGGGCCCCCTGAAGTGCCCCTGTCCTGTTAGTATTCTTTGATTTATCAGTTACTAACAATGCAAACAATAAATATGACAATTTGTCATGAATTTTTATTTTCAAGGCTTTTTAAAAGTACAAAGTTTGAACAAGGGCTGATGCTCAAAGCTGCAGAAGTAACAGTTAACAAGGAATGCAACTAACTGAATCAGGAATTGTCCACAGATGTTGGACATACAGTATAATTGACCCCTGAGTAAATTGCGGCCCATTTATGGCCACTGATTTATAAAATCCTTGATCCACCACTTTGCATCACTGCAGAATACTTTGCCAGTGTAAATACACAATGTACTCAAATGTAAATGGCACTCAGCTGAACGCATACCTCCGCAAAGGCCTAAAGGTCCTCTTACATTCCATCACCTGCACCACATTGTACACACTCAAAATGACAAGTTTCGTGATAATCTGTTCTGTAGTTTTTGAGTCATGTTGTGGAGGCACACATGCTCAGAATAAAAAATCTAGTATGAACCAGGTGAAATGAAAAAGATCGTCACCTAACCACTAGTTGTCCTCAGCGTGCTATCATCCATTCATACAGACGCTGCTTTCCTCAGTTTGTGTTTCAGATACTTGATGTGGTTCTTTTTTTGTCTTTTGGTGTTTTTCTCAGACCGTTTGCAAGTCCTTCACCTGTCACACCTAAGTGCAGCTGCCATCCCAGGCAGCATAAACAGGCTTCTCTGGACGGGACTGATCATCAACCACTTTAATTTCATTTTGTCCTATATTCCAGCCTCGAACAACAACAACAACATAAAGCCTAACATACTCCCCTGTCAGGTCAGCTCAGCTACACACTTCTGACACCTTTGTGCCCTCCACTTGTGTCTGTGGGACAAATTGTGAGGCTTTGAGCACCATAAACACCAGCAAATGTCTTGTTAAGTAGTTGTTTTTGTACCAGGCCCTCTCTGCTCTCACTTCTGTCAGTTGGGGCACTCTATTCAACTGGGTTTCCCTGTTCCTCACCTACTCACAGACATATTCCTGGTTGAAGACACTCACAACCTTATAGCATACTGGCACAGGTTATCATGGGCAGGTCAACTTTTATAACAAAACTATCCATCATTGGCTTTTCACGGTCAAGTCCCTCATGTTGACAACTCGATTTACTTATATACTTAAATAATACCTATTCCTGCTTTCATACATGCACTGAGGGAGGTGTTGTGAGAATATGTCCAAGTCCAGACATTTTCCAGAACCTTTCCGACCATCTCCCTATTGAATGTCAGGAAAAATGTCTGAGTGAGCCCATGATACAACACAGCAGTGAAGAAAATCTGAAAAATCTACAGTGAGAGAGTGGGCACATTGATGACAATTCTAACATGTAACAGACATGACATTGGTGTCATACACAAAGAATTTGCCTGGGAAAGACAACAAGATTTGGGAGCATTTACCGATTAGATCATCATCAATGCTTAATTTGTGCATCACCGTTCCACTGCAGTATGAGATTTTGCTGTCCTATTTTAATTTATGTCAGTGCTTTTCTATGTAGGTCTGTGTAGACACCAACTTGGATGCATTCAGCTGGCACATAACGACTTGGAGTTTTTCCTATTCCTTTCAAATGTTGCCATGGCAGAGAAGAAATGTACTGTCAACCTGCTGGAATAAGAGCACAACAAAGAAATACTGCAGTGAAGACACATGGCTGCACTGATAACAACCCAAAGGTGCTGCTAAGGTTCACAAGAACCCTCACAATAGCATCCCTGAGATGAATGTATTGGACTACCTGTGCACAGAAGTTATAACGTAGTTTTCTGAAAATGTTTTTTTTTTTTCAGTTTGGATATTGGCTTCATTCTGATGCTTTCTTCCCACCTTTTCTACTGTAAACACCCTTTTCTTGTTTGCCTCATGAAATTGCTTTTATAACTCAAAAAAACAGAATAAAATGTGTTTCAGAAAATGGACAAACGTTTTCCAGTCAACCTTGAAAAAAAACAACATTGGTTGTACTTCTCCAAGCATACTATATAATTTTAAAATTTAAGTTTGACTTGTGTATTGAACACTTGGAAAAGATAAGTGTCTTCTTTAACAAGTTATTTGTTATTGTGCGGTTCTAGTTCTTTCCTCCTATCCCCTAATGCTGGTGAGGTTGATGTGTAGCCTTGAAAAATCATCTAGCCTGGGGCTGAGGTAGCCAGCCTCTGCAAAGACAATAACAGATGTAAAAAAAAAAAAAAGATAGCAAAGGAACACATAGAGTGATCAATTTTTCATTTCCTCTATTTTCCCATGTTTTTATTGGGGTCTGCCTGCTCGCCTTTTAATCTTGCTGGTGCTTGTCTTACTGTTTATTGTCAAATATGTAGCTTTGCAATGGCAGTCAGAACATTTTTGTCTTGAAAAACAAGGATGTGAATAAAATAAAATGTCTGCAATTTAAAAGTAATGACTTCAGGTCTTTAATGTTCAATTAGCGAGTTTTAACAGTTTCAACCTAATTGGGTGATTGGTTACATCACACTATGTCATTCAGTATGCAACAAGCTGTGTTTGGCAGTTCAAAAGTGTCTGAACACTTTTTTTAGCCAGGAGGTATATGTAAATTAACCCGACATAATGGGATCTCAGGGCAAAGTTTACAGAGCTAAGTTTACTTAAGGTTGGTTTGAGTTGGACGGAAATATGTTTTGTCATCTCGGGTCTCTGCTGCTGTATTATCAATGTAAATCTTGTTAACTGAATGTGAATACAGAGCCCCAAATTGTGATTTAATCCTACAGTAAGTGTTTCTGGATGATGCAGTGAGTCCCAGTGTGAATGTTAAATTAAGTTCCAATGCTATCTTAGATCAGGCTCCATGCCAAGCATCCAGTAACCAGAAAATGAGTATTTGCTGCGATAATGTGAGGGAGCATGAATAATACACAGCATTTCCAATGACTCCTGTGCTCTTGAGCTGTGTTTGCTGCAGTGGGCGGTCTTAAGTCGACCGATCGGACAGAAGATTCAAACCAAATTTGAATCTGCACAGTAAAAGCTTTGCAACATTGCCTGAGTGCTGTAATGAAAAGTCAGAGCCTGCAGGAGTTGGAGTTATTCACACTCGTAGGACAATGCTCTTCATGTGCTTTGGTGAAGTTTAAAGTAATGTGGCAGTGTCAACTTGTACTTGTTTCTAGGCTGCTTAACAATAGAAACATGTTCTGAACTCAACACTCACATATCATCTTTATTTAAGTTTCAGTTGGTTGCTTATTTAGTCTAAATACAGAAGTTATGAAGTAACATTACCTTTGAGTTACAAAGTTGAGTGTTTTTGGCCACCTGTTAAATGCTTAGACTTTATATACTAGCCTATGTATAAAGTATATATATATAATACTATACAATAATAGACAACAGGACAGTGCTGCAAAAGTGAAGTCATGAATCTTGATGGCCCTCCCCCTGCTGGCTGGCTGGAGCAAAGGTCATAAATCCTGCCTCCTCCATGTGAGTGAAGGGGCCATTTTTTCTGGGAGTTTGGTTTTAATTAAGTTTGTGATGCCATAAAAACTGGGTGAAATGTCACGATTGACAGCTGAGACTGATTCATGACTGGTCAAGCACATATATTGACCTCACTATCCTCTGATCGCTACTGTGAAGATTCTGGCTCTAAAATTAAATATCCATAGAACTATTTGATAAAACAACACAGCATTCATGTGCTTTGTGTTGTATGATTCTAAAAGAATGACAAGGGACACTAAATAGGCTCTGCTTTCTTGTAAATGGACACAAGTCAAAGAGGTTGTGTTGTGGTGGTTTAAACATCTCTGCAACTGTCACTGTCAGATAAATGTAGTGGATTAAAATGTGTTGTGTCATACAAAGTAGCAGATCAAATGAAAATAAAGTAGTACCTTGAAAGTATCTTGGGTATGATTTAAACTAAAATTACTCAACTCATTCAAGTAACTTACTTTAGTTACTTTGCATGACTTCTGCTTAAGGTAGAGTGCCGCCCCTGTTTAAACATATGTAGACAATTATCTCCTCATGTGTTGCAATGTACAATTTTTATGTTAATTGCCTTTGATATCTATGATATTTCACATGTACATGTTGAACAACTAAATCCAGATTTAGTTCCATTAAGTAAATGAGCAGATTATTAAAATAAACAGAATTGAGAAAGTACAAGTCCTCCTTCATACAGTAGCTGGAGTTGCTTCACCACTGACTTCTTCCCATCCTGCAGTGGATAAAGAATAAATCTGTGACTATCAACACAAACATTAGTCTTTACAATGACATTGCATCATTTTCATAAGACACATTAGTCTAGATATAGCTGCTAACTGCATCACAATTGATTAGGATGAGAGCCAACAATAACATGAGTTCAGATAGCTGTTCCTTATCTTGTTGCATGACTGTTATCTTAACCTCAATCCTCTGCAACAAAGGTAAGAGAGTGAAGATGTTACTGCTGTTCATGGCTGGTCATCATTTATAGACATTGCAATTGTTTCAACTGAGGCTACTGTGGAGAATGGGATGTTTTTGAGTGAACATGAGCTAAGTGACATCCAAACCCCCTTTCAATGGAAGGCAGATCAATACAATACTACTTCAGTGAGATAAGATAACTTATGTTATTCCTTTATTAATCCCATGTTAAAGGGACAGTGACAGTAGAAACATCAGTAAAAAGAACAAATAATTAAACATGCAATATAAACTTGAGGAAATATTAAAAATAAAAATAATCTATACAGTGTAAAGAGAACATATTAAGCTGTGCGCATACAAGATACTGAATTTGAAATTGCACAGTTAAATAAGTTTAACCTGAGTGAGAAATATTTTGGTCTTAGTCTTTAGGTTAGTTTGTTTGCTAGCAAGATTTAACTATTGGACAGATTCCCACAAAACTGGTTGAAAAGATAGAATAGAATAAGTCATCCTCTGGTCCACGATGTCTGATCGTGTCTGATAGTGGTGGTTGCATTCAATCTCAACTCTCTACTTCCTGGTGCCTGTAAATTGGCTGTTGTGGCCTGGAGGGTTCTGATTCTGTCACATGATATTATTGTGGAATATCTTTTTGTGTCTTAATCTGACATATTTTTTGCACTTGTAGCAAATAGAATGTACATGTAAATAAATATTTTTGCACATCTGGACACCTAATATGGGATCCATATTTTTACGAACTGCGGAGGGCTATTTGAAACATAATTTACTAGAAGCATGTTACGTATTTGTTTTGTCGGGCGCGTTTTTTATTTGCAAAATACATATTTATATATTTATATGATGGCAACATGACACCAGAGAGTGGCAGCACGGTTATTAGGCCCCGCCCACACTTCCACCCTACACACACCTGTGTTAGCAGGATGCTACAGGGTGCTATGGATGGAGGAGCTCAATTGATCCGGAGATTCTGCTCAACAATCCCCACAACGTATCGCTGCTGGTGCTGCTGCTGACAGGAGGCGTCCATCGAAGCTGAGCATGTACAGCCAGCGTGTTGAGGTGAATAAACTTCAAGGAGCAGCGGCTAAAGTCTTAGCTATCATGTCAAGACTTGTCCAAGACGATGCTAATCGCTAAGTAACGGTTCCACCTGCTGACGTCGGGTGCAGAGGATACAGGAGCGTCAACCGCAGCCTCCCCCACTGAGGCCGAGCGACGAGGAGCGAAAGTGAACTTACTGAGTTTTATTTAGTGGCTGATTTTTCTAGATCTGGCCCATTGAGGAGTGAAAGAACCCGCAGTTAGCACGTCTGACTTCTGCAGTCGTTAATTTGCTGCGTAGTAGTCCAACGGTGTCACGATGTCCCGGATGCACCTTGAAAATATCTCCCGCCTAAGATGGACGTGTCCTGTGTCACATGTAAAGACTTTACCGGCAAGACAACAAGACAGACAAACTTCAGAAGGTAAGCACGTTTTATATGTGTGTTTGTCACTGTATTTGACTGCACTAGCATAAAGTGGTTCATTTGAGTGTTGGTGTCTATTGTGTTAAAGCCAGGTGGCCATTATGTGCCTAATTGATTAATCCTCAGAAAGCAATTGTCCAAACTTCCCACAGTCTGACGTGAGATCTCAAAATAGCTTGATTTGTCAGATATTTCACGTGTCATTAATATATAATACTATTAATAATATAACTGAATACTCTGGTCAGTTTGAAGAATGACTGTAAATCCAGCACATGTTCTATAGTCTAAATATTGTCAGTCTTAGTGTGTTTCTCGATAATATCAATTAGCTGAGACAGTTGTGCAACATCTTCTGAGTTTTCGTTGGGCTGTGGTACTGTCCTACATGTTCTGTACAAACCCAGGCTTTTTAATGGGACCTTCTGCAGCAGCCTCTGTCTTTTTGCCAAGCTGATAAAAGCTGAAAGACGTGCTGTTACTCACACATCCTATTATTGCAGTTCAAGCTTGAATCACTGAAGATGAAGGTCATATCTTCTCCTGCCAATACACTGTTTTAATACTTTGCTACTGCAAAATACATGTATTCACTTTAAAGTATTTGACTGAAAAATAGTGTTATAGAAAAATGTTCTTCCAAATATAGTAAATATGATACCTCAAAGTAAATGTAACTCAGTTGTATGACGTAGTTTATGCAAATACTTTATTCTAATACTCAAATACACATTATCTGTTTTCAAGAAATATCTCTGAAAGCACAAAAGGCTAAAATCTGAGATATTCACCCTAATTTTCTGGTATTTTTTTCTGGCTAATCCTGCTGAATATGCTCCTGTCCAAGAACTGCCCTCGTCTCCTGTTGAGAGGTGTCAGAGGTGTGTGGTTGTATTTTTACTGTCTGCCACAAAATGCTACCATTCTATCCCAAAGGTTGTTTGTTTGCTGGAGATGGCTCATTTTTGTGTTGCCACGTGAGCCAAAAATTCATTTTCAGCATGCTCATTTCACAAAGGAGATCTTTGCTAAATTGTTTAGTAGCAAAAGTTAGGATTAGACCTCTTTAAAAATAAGTATGATTTTCCATTTATCCAGGCAGATGCATTGGCAGATAAAGTAAGTTATCATTAGCAAACAGGTTGTTATGTAGGGGAAGAAAAACAGTGGCTCTACCTTTATTTTAGCAACATTACCAGCAGCACTTGAGACTTGATGCTCTAATGTCCTTTACTTACATATGGATATTTGTACCATGTTTTTCCTCCAGCTTTGCAGAAAGATGCAAAAATACTCAAAATTAACATTAGCTCTTAGCTGTGGAGACTAGTTTGTGAATGGGGGTGCATTTGTAGACTAATCTGTTTTTGGTACAACTTAATTTACATGAGAGGGACAGAACTTTAACATCTCAGTATCATCATCACCACTAAAGGCAGAATATCACAAAATCCTATGCTCCACAAAGGCACAGTTCATTGCAGGGATGAGAGATGATGGTGGAGGTACGTCTACTTTTTAGACGCAGGATTTCTTTCCTATACATCTAAACGTCTTTCTCTTGCCTGACATAGTAAAGAAAGGCCCCTAACCTACCTGGACCCTAAGATTTGGGGTAATTACCACTTCCAGGAGCAATCTTTGTTTCTGAGCCAGTTTGGGGCAACCCTGAAATACTAATAATACTCATATCCACTGACTTTGTAAAAAAAATAAATTCTGAGAATTGCCCACATTCAGAAATTAGTCTTTCAATGATTTCCTTTGAATCCAGTAGGTTCAGTATAAGTATAAAACAATTATATATTATATTAAATGTAATATAGGTGATACTAAGTTTATATATATATATATATATATATATATAAATAACATTCTGAAGTTCTGAAGTCATATATATATATAAAAACATTCTCAACTTCTTATATGCAGACTATATTTAAAAAAAAAACGAATTGTCACTATATTGTAGCCACTGGCTTAAACTATTTATTTTGTTCCTTCTTATCTTCCGTTTTACTTTACATGTCTAATTTGCATGCAAGCAGTAGAGAAAAGCAAACAAACGAAAAGTGGAGAAAAAAGAAAAAGCGGGAATGCTCACCTGCAATGTGAACTGTTTTATTTATGAAGGCTCTGTCAGGCACAATGGAGACAAATTACCTTTTAACAATGTGAAATAGAATTTTGTTTACAAGGCTACGCTTCCCCTTGCTTTTTCAAATGAGATTTTTCACAGCCTCCTCATTTGTATCTCACAGCATTATCGTCTCAATCTTTCAAAACCAATCAGTCTCAAGAAAGCAGCAGAAAGAAAGAAGAATGAATCCCTGCTGATCATAAAACAAGCCATTAGGTGCATTTGTGAATCTGCGCCAGATCAGCTACCAGCCACTGACACTCACCTCCTCCATCCTCTGCGAAACCACCTAGTTCAGTCATACTCTACAATTTTATTCAAAGCCTGATACAGTCTGCTGCCCTCTGTGAAACGCTGTACATGGTGAGATTTTGAAAATGTTTACACAGTCTAAACAGTCAGGCGGTAAAGAGAAAACAGAGCAGAAACACACTCAACTATAACACAACCGTATCACTGCATCACAGAGCTGCAGTGAAGAACCATTTCTAAGCCTGGAATCCATTTCATTAATTATGAACGTTTGATACTAAGATTAACCAAGCAAGGCATATAGCCTTTGTTTACTCAGTACAGCAAGGGATTTAGAAATTCAGCATCAGTTAAATTCTGTTACATTGCCTTTCTTTGTTTAGTTAGGATTTTCTGCACATTTTAAAAATGTGTAATTGTATTATTTTGAAAAATTTGTTCTCAAGTAATGGTTGCTGTGAAACATCATGAGACTACAGATTCACTATTAAAAAAGGGACCAATTTTTAATATATTTCTTGGTAAACAAAAATAACAATAACAAAGTTCTTGTACATAGCTAATCAATGTAAGCTATATTTAGGCTAAAAGCAAAACATTTGCATTTATGTCAACATATAAAGTGTATATTGTAATGATGAAAGTAAATTAATTTGATATTTCTTTTCATGAAGGATATAATCAAAGTGTCCATACAATGAGAGTAGTAGCTATTTTTGATTGAAATTAAAAGCTATATAGAGATATTTTATTATAAAAAGAAGCTAAAATATTTTATTATAAGCAGAAGTCCAAAGACAGGACATAATAGGCAGTATAAGTGAAATTGACAGTGATGGATTGATTAAAAATTAAAAATGACAAATTGATTCACCATTGTCATTTTTCATGAATAAGTTTACCCAAATTGCTATTACGTTTTGTTTCATTTAGGATCCTGCTGTAAATGAGCATAGACAATGTCTTAAACTTGCATTTCTAGAGTGGACAGAAGGCCATTCAAATGCAAGGCCTAGATCTGGACTGAGTTTGTATTCTACACGGCTGTGATTGGAGTTATTTAGCCCAGGACTAACATTTTGAGTGTGATTAGGGACAATTCATATGAAATGGAACAATTCAAATTTATACGGCATACTCATCCAAAGCAAGACACAATGATGCAAAGTGGCAACAGTTATCAAAAGTTACATTGTGAAAAATATAGGTTTTGAATAAAGAAATCAAACTGGCACAAATAGAATAGAGGTCACCAGTAAGTCCTGTTTAATGGTGGTAGAGTTGCACAGTATACCAATACTAGAAAGGAACAGCGATACCCAGCCCTTTAAAAATGTTACGACACCTAATTTATTAGTATCGGTACGTTATAAATGATGCCCAGGGCACACCGGGAGTGGTAGGCCTGCTCCGCAGAACAGCTGCTTGTCACGGTTGTCACATGTTCACAACGGCTGTTGATCAGTGGAGCTGCTACTGTCAGTGCTGTTTTTACACAGAAACATTTTCTGAGTGTCCCTAATGGAGGGCTTACACTGTCGGTGACACTGGGTATATTCTGACCTGATAAATAAGTGATTTAGGGCCCTCACAAACCCTGGCAGTTCTGTCCTGCCATCTTCATTTGATCAGTAATCTTTCCAACAATTGCAGTGGATTTCAACAATCTTGCTTTTCATGAAGTGAGCCTTGTAGTTTTAATCTAAATTGTTTATTGTCCCATCTGTTGTTACAAAGTTTAATATCAGTGCATGTATGGGCAGAATGGGTAATGCAGTTATATTAAATGTTGTAACCAATCTTGCCTTTGCTTCTTCCAGTACCTGTATGTTACTAGAAATTAGGAACCTCAGCACTGCTGTAAAAAAACTGACAGAAGGAAATTGATATTTGTTGCTGCACCACAGCCTTGTCAAAAAGGCAGGTGTAACTACAGCAGCTATCTCCAGACCAGCCTCTCTCACTGCAGTGGTCTTTGTAGGGGGAATGAGTGCTGTTAAATTTTAACAACCCATAGATGGTGCAATGTGTTGTACATTTTTTATAATGTAACAAAAAGCTCCTTGATGATAGGTCTCCAGTAAAAATGGGCTAACATTTTCTGTTGCTCTTTGTGGGTCTGTCAGCAAAGAGGAGATAACATGTGGTTTCTTCGCAACCATGTGCTAATGTGCTCACTGTAGTGCTGCCAACCCCGCTGTACTGGATAGGACATCAAGATGGAAGAGGTAGCTGTAAACAGGATACTCCCATGCACCCTCCTCCCTTTCTCCCCAGCAATAGAATTGTGCTGATGGACAAAATGAAAACCTGAAAACAGCTTTCTTTTTAGTCGTGTTTGAGTCAGCAGGGACATGAGGTGACAGAGGTAAATTGGGGTCATAAAACAAAAGACGTAATATAGCACTTTGCTTTGTTACCCAAGTACATATAGACTGAGTGATTGATATGTTGTTGACCAAGTGATCACTCATAAATCCCCTCTATAAAAAAAGACAATTTGTCAGCTTACGAAATGTTACCACTAGGTGTCGCACTTGAATCAGCAGATGCTCTTGAGTGGAACGTAATGAGACTGATAGAGCCCATGAATAAAAGAGTATAGTAATTGTGGTCTACTTCGTGGTGCTAATGCAGGGTAAGCTGGTTTGCTAACCGCTAATGCCCAGCAGAAGTCAACTGCGCTTTCAGATGACACCTCACCTCCAGCACTGTCTTAGCTTGACAGGACCCTGGCCCCTCTTTCCCCCCCCCCGTATTTTCAAGAGCTCTGGTGCTGCCACAAATGGCAGCAATGTGGGATAGAAAAAACTAATACATGGAGCGAAAACATCAAAATTCAATAAGGTTTTCTGAACAGGAGTAACCGTAGAAGACTAAACAGGTTTTTTCTTTTTGCTCCAGGTTTTTGGCCCTATAGACAAGGGATGTTGGGATTAACCAATTTTACGATAACCGCGGTTCTATAACGTCACCGTTTCTAAGCCGTAAGAATTATAAAAAAATACGATATCTAACTATGTTGTCCTGCCTCTCATGAGTCATGTAATTTGTGTGTGCGCAGTGTGGTGAAATCTCTTCTTGTGAGTCACGCGTTTTGTGTGTGTGTGAGGTTTGTGTGTTCCCAAGAGGGAACTGACGTAACAGTCTTTTTCCTTCTATAGTATCGATAATCGTGGAAACTGTGATATTTCATCTGCTAACAATCCTGGCACCAAAATTTCGTTTTGTGGCATCCCTTCTATAGACCATGAAGGTTTCTGCACACGTTAATGGTGTAAAATGATCACCTCCATCAAGAAAGATATGTTTTCAGGGCTGTTTATCTGTAAATGCAAAAACTACTTAGCTTAGACCTTGGTGTGGAAAACATGTGGTGATTAAGTGGCCAATCAGCCTTGGCAGATATATGCTCTCTGAGCGTCCTTCTGTTTCAATGATGTGGCTCTTGTAGAATTTCCACAAATTATTAGTCAGACTGCAATGTTTTGGGCTAGTGGACAGCACTTGATCCTCAAGTGTGAATTTTGTCCATAAAAATCATGGAGCACTGTTCCCCTGGGCTTAGAAAGTGGTACATAGTTCTTATTGCAGATGATAGATGGAAAGTGACGTATCCAAATTGCATGTTTATCAGAAATTAAGAACTGCAATAAATCCTCAAACTTCAAATGTGCAACCAACAAATATTTATGCATTTGTATAAAAATGACTCAAACCATTGATTATCATATTAGTTGGCAAGTAATTTTCTTCCCCAGAATTAAATGACTCGTTCTTTTAGCTGTTATATTGAAAACTCATTACTTTCTTGGTACCAGCTGAAATGTGCTAATTGCGCAGATATCAAACCTCTATAGAACCTAAAGTTGTATTGCCTTCTAAGTTACATTGTGTTGTTTCCTTTTTCAGAAAAGTCCTTATTCCATCTTTTCTTTCCAATTACACACTGTTCTCAATTTAGTCAAAACTCTTCTATAGCTTGTGTTAAGACAACATTATGTGTCTACATTTAATGTCAATGTCAACTGTATATAAATAGCACATTTAAAACAACTTGATTGACCAAAGTACTTTACAAATTAATGAAACTGTTATTTAACTGTTATCATCCTGGTATTGGCATCAAATCCTTAGTCAATTTTTTGAAATACGTTTGTCACTACTCTGCTTTTGTGATCATGCATTTCTATTGACTAAAAAAAGTTTGTCAAATGTACAAACACTGCTGTTATCTGAGGATAAAACTTATTTTATAATAAAATAAATCTGTCATCCAGTGGTTCAGCAGTGACTTGTACAGAGCTACAGATGCAGACTTGAGTCTCTGAATGTTGACAACTAAGGATTATGGATAGGTTCTTCTCGGATTGTATGCGTGTTCACTAGACCGTGTTATACGTAGGTTTCCTGTATGAAAGTAGTATAAGAAAACCCTTCAATACTTTAATAATCTTTTGACAGCCCAGAGATTTTGCTGTGCTTTGACTGGCTTTTGCCACTGTTGCTATGGAAATACGCAGTGTGCTTTGCTTTTTAAACCATCAGACATTGTCAGAGTTAAAATTTCACTGCAGTCCAAATAATCCCCCCTTTAAGGCGAGGGCACATGTGGAATGACTGTCTCTTGTCATGTGCTGTCATTTTCCTGAAGGACTTAATAAGATAGGTGACTGGAAAGGAAGGGAAGCTCTTAAACATGTTGGTCATGGAGTTGGCAGGGAGGGGCAGATGTCAGTCATTATCACACACCTCTTCAATGCCCACTGTTTATATAACCACCATGGTCTCTGATAGTTGCACTGAATGGTATAACTCAATAATATCTGATATAATGAACATGTAATCGTCGCATGGCCAAATATAAGATGACACCTAATTTTTTTTTTTTTTTTACATGGCTGTGCAATGCTAAAGCCAAACTGAGCTTGTGCCGCCATCTCCTCTGGCTCTCCATACATTTACTAAGTTTACAGATTTTGTTGTTTTTCCCAGTTTACACGTGTGTAAAATTATAGCTTTGAAACAGTAATTAGGCCCTTCACCACCTCTCATAGTTCACTGTAGCTGATGCATGGTCTAACCTGCCTTGATCAAAGTCCAGTCATTCTTTTAATTAGCCCCAGAGGCACTAATTGGTTGTAGATGGGGCAGGTTTACTAAACGTTAACCCCCAACACATACAACTTTCAGTCTCACACGCCCACATTCCTGTCATGTTTCAATCAATTTTAAGAGCTTGCATGGAATTCTAATCCTGCAGAGCCTGTTAACGATTACAGTTGCTCTGCATTATTGTGAGATCAATATGACACTGAAAGTGCCTTTCCTTATATCTTCCTGTGGTAGATGGTGTTGCATTTATGTAACAGTTTTTGTTGTAAGTTGCATGCTTTAAGATGGGTGATTTGAATTTCAATCCTACCAGCTTTTATCAATCTTCTTCTGATTTTAATCCAACAATTGCTTGGATTTAATTCAAGTGAAGTTTATGCAGCTCACTTAAAACTGAATCCCTTTTTCAGGCTTGTAGTGGATTCTAAAACAATAGAACAGCCACAAGTAGGTGACATGCAACCTTGAAAAGTAGCTCTCACAGGAGAGATCAAGCGAAGGACTCTCCTCTTCCATGTCACAGGCTCCTGGCGACACGACAAAGTAAAAAGTGATCAGCCTGATAAATTCAGTGGCCACATCATGAGGTTAACGAAGGCACATCATATTGTTCATACCATTATTACTGCTATGGTCATAATAAGATAGAATTGCCATGTTATTTTGACATAATAATTTAGGGAGAAGTTGAAAAAGTCAAACCTATTGAATAACTTTCAAATTTGTGAACATGACCCCCAAAAGGTCAGTAGGCAGATTTGCCAAAAGAAAAGGGACAAATCACATATCTACGAACTTGGCATATCGCATGAAAGTTGTAAGTTATAGCTGTTGAAAGCAACATCTTTGCTATTTTTCAAACCAATGTCTTAATTCCTCACCAATCAAACCACTTTCAAATATTGAATAATCAATTCCTAAGGATTTTGATTCAGGAAAAGTTTTTTTCAAGTTAATTTCAAATTTGATGAAATTTTATTGAATTCCATCCAGCAACGCACCTGTGTGATGGATTCTCTGTAACCTTTTTCTGTGTGGTGCAGCAGACAAGTTAAGTTTGTTTGTATAACTCATATCAAATAAAAGTGCTTTACATACAAATTTAAACATTCACATTTAAAGGATGATGTCCAACGTTTCTTAATGGATTCGATTGATTCTCACATCATAAAAACAGCTTTCACTCAGCATGGCTGTGACTCAGAGGGCTGGTACATGGGTAGTAGCCCTGTACCATATTGTTACTCTAAATGCACCTTTGATCATGTCCTTGCCTAAAGAATTATCTTTATCCATACAGAAATACAAATTCTTCACTGTTCCAGATTCTTTTGTCGTATTGCAGTGGTTTCAAAAAGTATTCAGACCCTTCTATTTTTGGACACTTGATGTAATGTGAAATTGATTGCACTCAAATGTGTTTGTAGACTTTTTAGTAAATTAAAAAAAATCAGAAAAATTGAATCCCTCATTTAGACAAGTATTCAAAGCCATAATTCACTACTTTAAAAGCTCCGTTAGAAGCTAGTACAGCATTGAGTCTCCTCTGCTAAGTCTAAATTAGCTGTGTAGCTGTGTTGAGTAGTTCATGCCTTTATTCCTGGCATTTCACTGCGTCACTCAAGGACAGTATCTAGCCCTAGATGGCATTCACTGTGGAGGTTTTCTTCAATGATCTCACTGTATTTCCTCATAGCATAATGCTGCTGTGATTAGCAATGCCTAATGTTTGGATTTCTGTCCAACCAGTTGAATCTTTGTCTCATCAGACTTGAGAATATTTTTCCTCTTGCTTCTTTATTTGCCATTTTGGCAAACTCCAAGAACCCAAGTCTTCTCAGAGGATAATTTGAGAAGGAGCAACTCTCCAGGGTATGCAATGTTAAGAAAACCCCCTGGCTCAATACAATTGTTTTTTCCTGGATGAATGTAAAATGATATAAGATTTCTAATGAGTGGTGCACCTGCCAAGAATGAAAAAGAAAGAAAGGATTAGCCATGGGACATGCATCTATTTCAATTTCATTAGAGAGCAGGGGACCTCTGCAGAATTCACTGTGCAACTCATGCTGTAACAATGCATATTGCCTCAGGATTAATGTTCTTACCACAATTAACATTCAAACACTTATTTTCCTGTAAGTTTCAGGCTGATTACACTCACAGAGACAGACTTACCTAACAATAAGAATATCTTTAATAATAAATCAGTCCTGAGACACTGCTTTAGTTGGGCCATTTAAAACCCAGGGATTTTATTTTATTTTAATCAATTTTAGCGCCAGTTAGAGCTGAAAGGTTTAGCTTGAATAAAGGTTTAATTGACAGATGGAAACTACTTTAGTTTTGATAATTTATGACTCATTTAAACGTCTGGTTTTAGCTTCTCAAATGTTAAGTGTTGCTGCTTTAAAAAAACATAAAATTGTCATTATAAACGTCTTAGGATAATATATTATGGCATGGAAAAAATAAATTCATTCACCTCAACTTATTAAATTTTAAACTAAATTATTAAAATATTTAATCATTGATCCGTTTGCTGACTAAAGTAAAACATTCCTCTGTGTTTTTGGTGTAACCGCTTAAAACCTCATGACATTCAATTTACTTTAACTACTACTTAAGTAAATGAGTGTTTTGATACACAATAGAATGAAAATATTGATAATTCAACTATCAAAATGTCTGCTGATCATTTCCTAATAGAGTGACTAATTGATTTATCACCTGCATTCATTGTTTTATATCTAAGCAGATTATTTTATAATCAACTGCTAGATAATCAATAAAACAAATGCAATGATAAATGATAAAATAAGTTGTGAGTTGTAGCCCCGGTGTCAGCCAGTTAAACATCTTGTATCTCAGTGTTTCATGTTCCAGTCTGTTGCAGCTGTATGTCACTGGTTTATCACCATCGGAGTTCATTCCGTTTAATCTAAAACCTGCTGTTTCTGGCTGTTATCTTCTCTAGACATACAGTCCGTCTGTACTTTGCCTCAGGGACTTGTCACTAGATGGAGACATTAATCTAAAAGACACACACACACAGAGAGATCTAGACATGAGGCCTGTATGCTTTGGAATACAGAGTATGAATGGTGATGTCCAGCAGTATTTAATGTAGAATTACAAGCATCCTCAATCGACCCAGAATCGAAAGCTCTGATTTTCGTCCATATCAGACATTTGAAGTCTTTTGTATCCTCATTAACTGGCTGGCTGTGTATTCCTTGGCATGATAGTTAGGCTGTGTCTGTTGCTTAGCTACAGTGGAAAATGCCCCCTTCTGAAGTGCTTGTTGGGGTTCAGGTATTCCAAAGAGGAGCAGAATGGCAAACAATTAAGTCGACTTTGAAGGCCAAAGCAAGGATCAAATAGGAGAAAACACCATATGTTGAGGAAGGTTGTATTAAGTGTACAAACATATGGTTGCATGAGTGTATGCAGTTGTTTTTTCATATACTCTGCCTGGCCATTATTTCTAATCTTGCCCTTTATTTTTATCATAATAATGTTGTGTTTAAATATATTGGCCTACATAAGGAAAATGGAAAACACAACTGCAGAGGCCACAACACAAATGCAAAAGCTACAGTACAACTGAAAAAGTGACAAGATAATCGCAAAAGCTATTACATAAATATAAAAGCCACACAACGGAAACCACTACATTGAACGTAACCGTCACCGGATGTTGATCATGGAATAAGCAGAGTTAATTATCAGGTGAAGTGAGCAGCAGGTTGTGAAAACCCAGTCAAGCCAGCCACCGCTTAAAATGTGATGCCGGTCTGTTTGAGGTGTTCTGAAAGGTGCGCTCTTTCTCTTTGGTCACTCCATTCACCAGTACCATGTTGTGACATTCACATTTGTGTCGTGCCGTTTACCTTTATGTTTTCTGTCTCGGCCAACATATCTAAATAAGAGGTGCAATTTTGCACTGTCTAATTGATTAATTAAAAAGAAGGTTATTGTGTCTACAGTGTGCAAACCTGCACTTGCACAGTATTACTGGTTCGCGACCACCAAGAAAACAGGGCAGACGAAAGCCAGTTTCTTGTTTTCCAGTCTCTTTGCCCATCTATCTGTCCGGCTGTCTTCTCTGTCTTTTTGCTTTCTCTGTCTATGAATCTATCTGACTCTCTCCTTCTCTGCCAGAGCTGACACCTGCTGGCTGAGTACCAGTGATACTGACTAATAAATCCTGACAGCTTCTCGCTGAAGCCAATATTAATGCCCGGCTACCTGGCAGGCAAACCTGTGAGTGTTTCAATAAAGCAGTCTACCCAGGGCTTCTTATTTACTGACCACAGACAAGCAGATTCAAGGCTGGCATGATTGTTGTCCTATTTTCGCCATAGCTTTGAGGTTAATTACCAGCCAGTACCTCAGACTCTCCTGCTTTGCCTGCGACACTCATAATGACCACGGCCTTCATGAGTGTGTGAAATGGCTGACAGCTGGACTTGAAGGAATGTTACAGTCTTCATGTGTCTCATTTATTTATTTTGGTCCACCAAGGCTAAAAGGCGGTCAAACCTGCTGACCCCCCACAGCTTGCATTTGCTTTTTAAAAGATGTCATTGAGGTAGCTCTTCATCTCATTTTACATTCCCATCACTGTGTGCTGCTGCAGGCCCCCTGGGTTTGCTGTTCCTCTGAGTCTGCCATCACAGGCAGCTCTTGAATCGCTCTGCTGACGCAAGCTATGCAGCCTTAGTTCCTTTATTTTTAATTCACCTTCTCTTCACTCATCTCCTTCATTTTTTTTTTTTTTTCCACTATCTTGGTGGGAATTGAGTTTCAGAAGTTGGCCGATGAGCAGGAAAAGAAAAATCAATTATTAAGAGCAGAGGTTGGTGTGTCTGTGTGTGTTATGTTTGCCATCTTTGCTTACGTCTAACCTTTACACGTTTTGTTCCACAGATGCTTGATCTTTTTTTCGTTACTCATGCAAAAATTCAGTCTGACAGTAAGAACTGCAGGGCCAATTCAATGAATTGATAATGGATTAAGTACATTTTCAAGCCAAAAGCTAAATCTGTTTAGCTTTTCAAAGGAAATTAATATTTTTTTTACAAAATGTTAAAATATCAAAACTTGAAAAAGGCCCATCACAATTCCTACAAGCCCAAAGTTAGATATAGTGAGACTGCATGACCGACAGACCATAGGACAATCAAGTCCTTATATGTAAAAAGTTTGGAATTTGTTATTTTGAAGGTCTTTTGTTCATGAACAGAGAATTAAATTCAACATTTTTCAAAGTTAACTTTTTTTTTCCACTAGTTTATCAGCTTAATATTTTTCTTTCTTGCCCTTGTCTTGGTACATCTCTCGACATGTCGTTGCATACGCTCTGCTGACCTCTCTTAAAAGAGCATGCACTGATGCACTGTGTGTGCAGCTGCATTGCCTCCAATTACTCTGTGCCATTTGTAATTGCCATTGAAGGTGTCATTAGTGATGGCACAGCGATAACATCGGCATAGATTATTGCAGGGCTTGCTTTGATTTGTTTGAGACATTTTTATGGAAGATTACCCGTGATTACAGGAAGTAGTATTTGAATGTGAGGGGAGAAGAAAAATGGCCTCTTGAACATTGCTGAATTCACAGCTTGTATTAGTCAGTTCCAGTTACATGTTCCATGTGTGTGAGCAGATCTCACGCATGCGCGCACGCACACACACACACACACACACACACACACACACACACACCCACACCCAGATGAACAAGTTTACCACCACCTTTGTCAGCAGTATCGGCTAACACCCCCCCACACTGCATCCCCCACACTCATGCTGTGTCTGCCTTAAACCACTGCACTGCTCAATGCTCCACAGCTCTCTGGTGTGCTCAAGTAAATTCCTCTGTTGTCAAAGCTTCAGGCCCCATAAAAATGTCTAGTGTCAAACTGCGGATTGTTTATATGGTACTTAAGCATGTGCAGTAGAGACAGTCACCATGAGCCAAGTGCTGCTAGGTCATTTTGTGTTATTTGTGTGTTCTGCAGGCATATTAACCAAACATGGCCTCTCCTGCACATTTAAGCTTAAGTTGAGCAGTCTGCCTCGTACAAATGAGGCACACTGATGCATATCATTCAAACTGTGAAATATTTATTTTGTCCCTGATTAAATGGCACACAGTGGCAGTGCTGAAGTTTCACTAAAAGGTCAAAACATCATCGTTATGGTCCCTATTTTCCATTTTCAAAGGATGTCTGAGCTTGTCAGAGCTCAGTTTTAGGTCTTATTCACTCAACTAGCACTCGAAAATGATTTAAACTCAAAGGGCTGCGATCAATGTTAAGTTGCCATGCAAGTTTTAATACTGGAGTTAGAAAAAGGTTTCTAACCGCGTTAGAGGTGTTTATTTGGTCTTTTACTTATAACATTTTGGCTCTAGAGCATGGCAAGATTAACCAACTGATATATTCTGTATGATGCATTTATATTTACAGTATGTCTCTGAACTGTGTGTTTGTGTGTGGGTAGGATTAATGTTTACACTTTTAAGTTAAAGATGCCAATAGTGCAGAGCAAAAACCAAATCTTATATCTCTACTTGTGGCATCTAGACATGGATATTGGAATTAACAGGCAGGGTACCAACAGTCAGGGTTGCATACATTTCTATACTGAGACCTCGAGCCTTTGCTGAGATCTCCGCAGCAATTATAACAAGAGGGAGGGCCCCTCTTTCGTTTTATGTTGCCGCAGCAAGGGCTTGGAGAGCACCCACTGTCTCCTGGCATGCCGCTCCTCATCAGCGCCGCAATAAATCAATTTTCATCCTCACACCAGCCCCGCCGTTACCCTCCCCACCTCCTGCTCCCCTTTCTCTCCACTTCTCTACTCCCACTTGGCTCCTTCTCCTCAGCTCTGGTCCTTTCAAAGTGATGGTTCTCAGCTCTGAACAGGGGCAGGGGTAGGCTGAAGTCAACTCGACCTTACTCCTTCACCTTTCTTCTGTATTCCTCTCTTGACTCAATTGAAGCTGGTGGGTGTTGTCTGAAATGTCATTCCATTGGCCTGAAGTGGACATTTCTACATACATATATTACACTGCATTGAGACCGTCATTCTGTGTAAAGAAAAAAAGAATCTCATAGGCCAAATGTGGCAGCGGCTTCTTACGATCTATAGTTACATTTTATTGTTAGGCCGTCTATAGTGCCCATAGAAATTATGACGTGGGCAAAGGAGGGAGTGAGGTGATGGGTATGACAAAATGTCAGGAGGAGGGATAGACAATGGGAGGGGAACATTCTTCCTCTGGGCTGTACATTGATGTGAATTAGATCAAACTGATTTGATCAGGCGCGAAATACAACTTATGAATGCAATAAAGCATCTCAGAAATACAAACAACTATCATGACAGTAGTTACATTTTTTAGAGTGATAAAATAAGCCTGTCTGTCATGATCAGAATGAATGAAACACACCTCACTGTTACTTTTCATCATTGATAAGCTTAATGGCGATTCTCACAAGAAAAGTAGATGTGGGATGTTTGCAGATTAAATTTTTTTGTGCCTGTAGTTGCAGGGACGTGCTTGCAAAGATGAAAATCCCAGCCATGAGCATCATTACAGCTGAAAATTTGCAGCACCAGATGAATTGCAGAACATATGATGTTAGATAAAGTTAGCGCTCTTTGGTGAGTTTGGGTGCTGTTAAGACCAAATTCTGACAGACAATGTTATGCAGGCAAGTTTTTTGTTGAGCAAGCAAAGAAGCCAGAACCCCATTAATTCCACTTGATTTCTATAAACTGTACATATAACCAAGCATGCAGTGTAGTTTGTGTCTCTGTTTGGTACAACCTACTGCTGTGAAAAGTTCTTTTGCTCAAGACTGACTGACCCAATTCTTAAAAACTAGCTAAGGGTAGTATCATCATCATCTCCTCTATCTGACATCAGATGCCTTGCCAAAGACGAAGCAGTGCCAGCCATCACATTAGAGGGGTTAGTAATTTTATGTTCAATAATTTAGTATGGCCCCTGAAGGATCTTATAAAAACTGAAATGACCCTTGATAGCAAAGGTTCCCTATACCAGGGGTAGACAAAAAAACGTTGACACTGGAGATGGAGATTTTTCTCATTTTAAATAAAAGGCCATTGTCGATTTAACAATGACTATGGCATTTTTATTGCACACAGGTCCGATAATCAAATCTTTAATTTAGAAGTCGGACATCAACCTAACAAAATTGAACTTGACTGTTCAATGCATTTATTATTTTGGGTATGTCAACAAAGGCCAGCTACGCCTGCTGTCCTAAGGGTGCAATTACAATCCTATGGGTCACATCAGACCGTAAGAACAAATTACCCATGTGGTAGTTTAGGTTGGAGGACTCGTTTGGGTGGGTGTGATTGGGGTTGAGAACTGCAGGCCCACTGAGGAAACTCTGTGTTATGCTGAGTTCTACTGGCCTGCTGCTGACTGTACACCTTTATAGATATATATTTTTATGGTTTACCAACCCACCATTACAGTGGTTTTTTCCCCAATGCTCCTGACATGCTAGTCTGACTATGACAGACAGGCCTGTTTCAATGTGTTTTCTAAAAAAGAGAGAGAGGGGGAGAGAGAGAAAGGCAGGGAGGGGCTGAATGAGATCTACAATGAAGCACCAATGCAAAACAGTACGTTAGAGATCTTTTATGTTGTGACAGGTGGAAACATTTCTGAGAAATCATGTTAGGACAAATTGTATTGGTGGGCTGGTCTGACCACACAGTGATATCGTCCCAGTCAGTACAATCCTGGCAGCAATGTGACACAGAAGCAAATAATGTTAAGTGCTCTGACATGAAACCAAGTAAGAGCTAGTCAGAGAGTTGTCTGTCAAGTGGTGTTCCTGCAGAGCTATGAAAAGAGTTGAAACCGCACTCTAGCTCTCTCTCCTTCTAAATGTCAGCTGAGCTCCAGCCTCAGGACAGGTGCTGAAGGAGGGCCATTCTCAGTGGCCTCTGTGGGTGAATGGCTCTTGGTCAGCTTTGATCTCATCTCCATATTAACCTGAGGGCACTTCTTGATATTTGGAGCAGACACAAAGGGATGCACGCTTCCTGGAGCATCATGTTCAAAGAGCTTCTGTGTGTCCCTGGAAACATAAAAGTGAGTGTTGATTATAAGAGTACCATAATGTTGCAACCATTTCAGATCAAAGTTTTATTCCATCCATTGTTTTTCTCATTGTGAATTGCTTCATTTATCCATTCTGATACTAAATTATTGACCAAAATACTGCGCTAAATGATCAAATTGCATCATTTTTTTAGACATAGGGCTTGGCGATATGGCTTAAAATCAATATCAGGATTATTTAAAACTTGGAGCTTGATTACATTTAATGAATGATTATTCTGATTAAATGGATAAAAGCTTTTGTGAAGTACATATTATGTTATATGTCTCATCCTGCATACTCAATGGCATTACAACATCATTGTCTCACTGGCAAAAAAACAGTACTAACTTTCTATCAGCTAATCTAAAGTGAAATATGTCTGTTGTATAAATACTTGCATATCCCCATGAAAAACATTTTGGCAATTTTATCTCTCCAAGCAATTGGCTTCCACCTTTGCTAAGCACATGCCAAGGAGGGATCACAAATTTCTTTAACTGAGGTCCCAGCTAGATTGCTTTGCTGTTCTCCCAACTGCCAGTCCTACTCCCTTTCATAAACTCCATCTTACTGACTACGGTTACATTTCTTTCCCCTGCCACTCTCTGAAATTTCTCAGCTACGTTAACCTCTTGCATACAGGCTTTAAAAGATAACCTGTATGCAAGTTTTCAAACAACATTTTTTTGTTGGTACCTGCTCGAAAATAAATGGGCTTCAACAACAGGAGCAGATGCTCAGCCACAGAGTCTAGAGGTGCTAAAGCATGGTGCATAATCAAATGCATATAACTCTTAACTGAGGGAGTATGGCATCCATCCATCCATCCTCTACTAATAAAACCTGGCAAGCCACTCTGAAATATCCCTATTACCCATGTAGCCATCAAGGGCTTTAATACAAATACAACTCTACATACATTCCCTTTCACTAATGCACTGGTTGTGAAAGAGCTAAACAAAATAACAGCAACACCTGCATATCATGATGAAATCCAGTAACATGATGATGCAGTGAAAGCTGCTTTGGTTTTTGTTTACACTGTCAAAGAGAGCATTCCTATGTTTTTCTGTGTTGAAATGCAGTATAATGCAGAATGTGTTTCCAAAACTTATCTTTTATGATCAAAAGCATAGTTGTTAACTCTACAGAATGATTTGATGTGACTTCATGGGAAGGTTTTGGATTAAAGAACATCACATCACTATATATTATTTGTTCTGCCAATGTGTTGAAGTATATATGAAGATGTTGCATACAATAAAAAACATGTGATGTATTGCAAACATGTAGCGGTAGATGGAATTTCCGTTGTAATAGCTATCTGCCATGTACCTCACAATAAACTTGGAGCAGTGCGACAGTATCGGCAGGGGTTGGGATCTGTCATAAAGGAGATTAATGTCTTAAGTCCTGTGTTAGATGGTGAGGCCATATCCGAGTACAGTTTAACCTGTATGTCTGTGTGACATATCCAGCTTCTATCTCCGCCACAGGAGGCACTAACATTTTGACAGGAGTTGTTTGTCAGTTCCAACCTAATGAGATTGGATCTGTCCACTGGTTCACTCAGCTGTCAGCACACTGGTAGAGCACTGTAAATGTCTGTCATTTGTTCTTAGATAGTTTCGTAGAGACGCTATAGTTTACTATACAGAGAAAAAAAAGCTCAAAGACGCAGTGCTCTGTTTCACAAATGGGAAGAAAACGGAATCTGCGGCAATCATATAAGACCCTATTCTGTTTACGTTGATAGAAAGGAAAGACCTACCAATATTCTTCATCATCCACCTTTAGTGCTGTTAACTATGCTTCTCTAAAATGATTTAAAAGGATTTTCTCCCATTTCATATAACTTTGGATAATCAAAGAATACAGGTGTTGCTGAAGGATAAGTATTAGTATTACGTGAATCTTACATGTTCAGGGGTTTACCTGCATAGAGAATTGCAAGGAGTCCATTTCTGTCAAATGTTGCGACACCTCCACCAATTCTAGTGCAGTGTAAACCGCTTATAGTGATCACTTGTCCCGGGCTTATAAGCGGTTTATTACCATAAAAGAATTCGAGCTTCTGTATGATAGTCCCAGAACTTGGGGAATGGTAACTGCACACACACACACACACACACACACACACACACACACACACACACACACACCAGTATTTGAAACAAATTACCACACAGCATCAGCCACACACTGCCCTTTTAGAAGAGCTTGTTAGCAAAATCTGATGGGTATGTTTTATTTTTATTTTTCCTTGTATTTTCAGACTGCAACTCTCAGCACATTCCCGAGCAAGAAAAGTCTATGAAGATACAGATTTACTTGCACTGCCCACACAAAGGTAGAACAGCAGGACACAACAACAAGACAGCAAAACAAGTTGAGCTGAGCCCGCAGTGCTCCTTTACACTGTCAGGACCCTGCTGGATTTATCAGATGTCATGCTGCTTTTTCACCATGTCCCAGCGGCTCATGTGCCACGCCAAAATTCCTCTCCGCCACCATTAATCTCACTGTAAAGACACCGAAAAGCTTCCCACTCTCTTCTTCTCTCTCTTTTTTCTCTCTTATATTCCTCCATGACCAGTATCCTCCCTTCCCCTCCTGCACTTTATAGTCCCTTACACTGAAGACACTGCAGATAAGGTTTAAATATCTAACAACATTTTTATTCATCTTGTCAGCTTCTTATCAGAATGTCAGGCCTCTGCTTGAGTAAGCAAACAAACAAGCGGCAGCAGAAATGATGTATCAAAGAACTGCCACCGGTTGGGGATGAGCTGTCAGTTGCTCTGTTGAGCTAATGATCACCGTTGGATGCTGTGGGAATTGAAGGTCTCTAATTCAGGCCATATTTTTTTCTTCTTTGTGGTATGGTCTCACTCATGCATATCCTGTTGCAATTGTAATGTCTGAGGGCTCCAGACTAACTTTTCACATTAGTTGCAGTAGGGCTCTCAACGAATATTCTAAATTCGAATATATATTCGAATATTAAAATAAAAAGGAGATTTGATTGTGAAAATTAATATTCGACTGTGGAAAAAAACACATCAGCGGCTGCTTTGCGGCGCACTGCATGACGGGACAGGGACAGGCCACAGGAGTTGCACTTGCACAGCGTCACTCACTGTTGAAAGTGAGACGCGACCAGGGTTTCCAGACGGGTGGACACAAATTTGCCCTGGTTTGGGATCGGTTCGGGGGGATCGGGGTTTTGTAGCCGAAACACGGGCACTTCAGATCCTTCTTCCTGCGACCCGCTGTTCAGCAGGCAGCAGTCTCACTCACTCATTCACTCACATACACACCCATTACACACACACAGCTCTGGCTGACGTGCCCCCTAAACTCGCAATATACACTCCCACTACCTTCAGCTCATGTCACCCACAGAGACCCGTTATTACCAACCGTTATTAACAAGTTGTTTATTTAAATCAGTATGCGCATTGCGCATAGAGAGAGAGAGAGAGGGGCGAGCAACGGAGCGGTCTTTTTTTACGGTCTAAGTTTTATGGTTAGTTCATTTGCTTATTTTGTAATGTGTAGGTATGTTTTATGTTAAAACTGAAATAAAAATACTATAGAGTAATTATGTCTTGTTGTATTAGTTTGTCCTCCTGTTAGTGACATAATGCGCATGTGCAGATATTCGAATGGTTCGAACCTATGTGTTTTTTTTAGAGCGAATATTCGAACGTCATTTTGGAGCAATTTTGACAGCCCTAAGTTGCACCAGTGCACCTAACTTCTTGTTTTAGGTGCACCAGCACATCATTTGGTTGCAACCAAAATTTTTCACAGCGCCTTTTGGCACTGTAATAACACACCTATTAAACCTTTTTTGACAGTTCCCATATATATTGGTAATTTCTTACCTAGGGCTGTGTTTTGCCACTGATTTCCCAAATCGATTTAGATTCACAAGGTTTCGATTCTATACAATATTGATTCAGTTAAGGATATTTCTAATACCAAATTTTTTAAAGAAATTATCTGAGAACTAAAGCTGTAAACTTTGCAAGAAAACCTCTAACTTGGTGCATTATTAAAAATGTATCAGGCTAGACCTTTCATAATAACATATTTTGTTTGACAATATTTTGTCCCAGAAATTATTGCGATAAATTATATTATTGTCATCATTGTGAAACCATTTTAAACCACTGATATAATTATAATATAGCATAGTCATTCATGTTCACCCTTCCAAAGAGCAATTAACTTAATTCTAAAGAATATTCAGTGTGATATTTGAATGAGAAATTAAAATAGTAAACCCACACAAATCCAAAACAATACATAAAATAGACTCTCTGGCTTTGTTAACAAAATATTCTCTTGAATAAACATTAAATATTTGTTAGAGGATATATGTTACCAGCTTAGTAAACTGGATGAGATGGTTATGATTTACATGCGATTTTAGGTTTGTATTGTATCAGGGAAGTATACAAGCGTCTTCTATATGTGTGTGCGTGTCTCATAAACTCTGGAGCAAATCAAACAAACAAAATCAACTTTGTTCAGGCCCTTATAACCTGTGATTATTGTTGGTGTTTATAATTAAAGTGTAAAGTGAGCGCAGGTCAGCAGGGGTGTGGAGGGAGCACACCTAGACAGGAGACTCTGTACAAACCAACTGATCCTGAAGCAGCGGCGCTGATCATTTTACACCGTTGGTCCATAGTGGAAACCCTGTACTCACACCTTTGTTACCACTGTTCGACCTACGCCTCTTCGTTCATCTCCTCTCCTCTCCGCTTCACTGTCTTTGTGTGAGTGAGTGGGGGTGGGGTCAGCCCAGGGCCTGTGTGTGAGAGTGCAGACTCTGCAGATGAGATGAGGAAGCCACACGACTTTAAAATACAGGAAATGACAGCTAATTGTTTGGCGCACCGATCTGACCAAGGAACATTTTTTGTCGCATTTCACAGCTTTTTGGTCACATGTGCAATCGAAAGTCGCACCCTGGAACCCTGTTTCTAGACTCTTGATTTTGTGCCTGTAGGTAGGACAGTATCCCAGTGGCTCAAATTGGTCTGTCAGAAAATGTAATGGCCATCTTACTTTCCTGAAGCTCAAAACAGCTAATTTGTTGTTCCAGACACATCTTGAAGGAAAACATTTTTGTCTGTTGATCTTTTTTTCTACCACATGAAACACAGGACTTTGATGCAGGGGACTGCAGTTTTCTTTCCTCAGACTACAAATATGCCACTTTGAACACAGTATGGGATTTGAATTACATGGTGAAAAAGTAGTCTGAAGTTTATATTGACTTTGGCCTAACCACAAAATGGTTAATCGACCTTTTAGAGTGTTGTGCAGATCATGATCTTGAAATGAAATCAACCCGTCTCCACTTGAATTTTAGTACAGAACATAATTTTAGCAGCATCTAACATCAAGGTTTGTGGTTACAAAAGAGTACTTTTTAAATATAGCGATTCGGAGTCAGATCTTTTCTTTGGTCGAATCAAAAACCCAATTCCCAAAGATTTTCAGTTTACAGAGCACAATAATATTGGCCTGGTAAGTAAAAGAAATACTGCAGTATAGAGCCTGATTGTGGTAAAGAAGAGCAGTGCTGTAGGCATAAGTACATAATAACACAAGGGCTCGTGGGTCAGAACACATCTATGGTCAACTGGCTTTCAGTTTGATCTTAGTCATCCTCATACAAAGTTTGTCACTGCATCTGGCACATTTGTGCCAATAGAAAAATACAAAGTATCAAAGTATTTATGATGACACTGTGCGGCATAGTGCTATTTTAATGACTGGGCTGCAGATATGATGTGCACACATTCATATGTACATGGTGTTGTGGCTCTCTTCAGATGTGATGTAAACCCTATGTTCAAAGGGTGAACATGTATTCACTAACTGACCAAATGCAGAGTCTGACTCCATGAATACTTTCATTGTGTTGAGATGCAGCAGTCAGCCAACCATCAGCCAAAGTATTGTTTGATGATACCAAGGATGTAGTTGGTTGTAATTAGTTGTGATTAAGTGAATGAACACGAGTGGTTTGTGTATTGAATGACTAAACTCACTTACATATAGTTATTTGACATAATATCATACAAATCCTTTTGTATTATTGTCCATAATGAATACATCATTGAAACATTCAAAGTGTAGTGAAACTATGGGAACTCTCAGATACTGAAAACAATGAAAGCGAATCAAATCTGGAGTTGGCAAACATGTCCCCAGACTAGGGAGTTAGAGCTGGTTTGACTCATACTGTCAACCCTTTTGTTTGAATTGCAGGGGGAGCTGGAGTTAATCACACGTATGGTCACTTTAGAGTCTCAAATGAATGTTATCCAAGTGGGCATATCTTTGGAATTTGTGAAGAAGCTGGTGTAAACCCAGTGTTGTAATTTATTTAATTTAATTCAAAACATGCCTCACAAAAAAGATCTTGAAGTCTTGAGATGAAGAATTTTTGAGTAGCATGAACCTGAAAAGAAAAATAATTTATCGATCATATCATAGTGACACAAATTGTCTATAAATGGAGACCATTTAGTGCTGTGGTTGCTCTCCCTAGAGGTCGGCCTGTAGCTAAGATGATTCCAAGAAGCCCAGATAATCATCTAAAGGCTTAATGTCAGTCTTTGCAACCAATTAACATCTCTGTTCATGAGTATACTATTCAAACCATAGTGCATGGTTAGTGGGAAAATGTTTTGTGGACTGATAACACCAAAGCTGAATAGTTTGGGAAGAACACGCAGCACCATGTATTATGTAAAAAGGGCAACACATGCTGATATGACTGGCATCTTGGCCTGTTGCCACTGCCCATGTCCTTATTACAAGTCTACTCACTGTTATATTTTGTATGAAGAATTGAAACCACTGGAGTTCATGCCCCTGCTCCAACAAAGAAGAGCAATGCATCTCACACTCACTGTCGAGACATTTACCACACAGCATCTTTGATGAATCAATTTGCATTCAAAGTTCTGTCATTGTTGCTTTTCTGTGGAATTGTTAATTTTTAAAATATTTTTACATTCCACAGAGAAAGCAACACATTTCTCCCTCTTCTTATGATTACAGCCGCTAGAAAAATGTCAAATGCTTGGTGTATCAAGTCGTTTGAGGCACCCATTCGTAGTTTTCAAAGGAACAATTTATCTAAGACAAGGCACGCCACAGGCAGAAACTGCGGAGAAGCTTGAAGTGGTTTTATGCAGCTGTTTCCATTACAATGAGTTATTTTGTCAAACTGTGTCAGTAAGAAATGGCAGCAGACACCTGGTCTGGTTTGTTCCCCATCTGACTATTGTAACTATGTCATCTTTTTATTATTAAATTGTTTAAAACCTAACATTTGTTTTCATTCATAGTCTCGATCCACTTCATCTTTTTCAGAATTTGAGGGAACTACAGACTAGGACTTGGCGAAATGACTCCAAATCAATATTATGATCATTTCAAACTTTTACTTCGATTCCATGTGTGTGTGTGTGCGTGTGTGTGATTAGTGTTTATTATTACCATGTAATGTGAGCACAGGTCAGCAGTGAGCGAGGACATGCAGCATGGCGAAAACTCGACAATTCTGAAAACACATTGGGGAAAGTATTAACCGACTTGACCAAAATGATTGATTGATGTTATAAATGTTATAACTATTAACTCTAACATTTGACTGAATGATTTTAGTTTTAAGATGTCTGCATCTTAAGTTATCAGAGAAACGAGCTGAGAAAATGGCCCCCTCTCGCAGCCCCTCTTGACGTCACATCTTAGCCCAAGAGTGCTGTGAAACAGCTTTATTCAGTGTTTTTTCGGGGTTTAATTACTTGGTCTGTTTGTTTTGAGTGAGGAGGAAACCTCAGGATAATTTGTCTCCTTGTAAAACGCCCCTACACTGAACATTGAAGGAATCCTGATCTAAAAATAACACAGCAATGAATGTCTTCAACAATGAAGACAACAACTCTGTCGATGTTTATAATGCCCTGCTCTGCCTCCAGCTGGTAATGTTCACTCAGGTGGGCACTTAATGTGCTATTGGAAAACCCTATTGATGTATAAAGGGATTCTAAATTGGTTTATGAGCCTGTAATATACATTAAAAGAAAATTTTAGATAATTAAGATTGAAGCAACTCCATACACACTGAGGTCCTTGGGGTCTAGTATGACCCACAGGCATGCACTGACCACAAAGTATAAGGTTTAACTATTGAAAGAGCTGTTGTGTCTCTCAGCAAGGTTTCTTCCTCTGGTCAAGCAAATGTTGCTCTCAGCCGTGTAACAAGTCTAAGTGCCCTTATAATAAGGACTTTAAGGAATCTGCCATTTATTGTAATGCAAAAGTAGCAGAAACAAAATGCAGTCATTCATATCATCTCTAACATCCAGCAGCATAACACAGTCTGCATTTACCATCATATTGCACAACACTCAGTCTTAAGGGAAACTTTTTAGACTTACAAGCAAATGCTCACATGAATAATACTGATAGCATTTGCCTGACAGAGACACTGTTGATGATCCACCACACCCTTTCTTGCAGGTTTACAGTACATGGTATATAGTTACAATATACTGTTCACTAACAAAAGATATTGTTAGATGGCCTACAAAGTGCTACTTTATTGAATGTTTGATATTTCAAGTGAACAGTATTAACTTGACTGCTGCGGTTGTTTACAGACCTGCAAATTATCCCTTTACCGTTTTCTGTCAAAACCTCAGAGAACTGCTTGACGTCATTGACCAATGTCCTGGCAAGAAAATCATCATGGTAGACTTCAATGTAAAATTATACACTGCTTAACTGCTCAGTATGTACAAACTTTTTGATCATGTGTATGTCAAAGATGCTGTTAACCTCCTTGTTGATGTACTTCCAGTATATTACTTCTATCATGACATGGAACGTATTGCACTTCTGAAGATTTTCCTTCACACATACTTTGCTTAATAATATTAAACTTGTATTCCCAAGGACAATATTATCCACAGCTGTTGTTACTCTTTTCTGTCAACATGTAAAACAATCTCTAAATATCATTGAGCCCTATTCTGCTGGCAAAACTATTATGGGAGACTCCTATAGACCCAAGAAAGACTAGCACCACTTTGTGGAAGCTAGTGGGGGTCCAAAACAGACTGAAATATATAAAGTTTCCCATAACTTGAATGCAGAAAGGCTTATATATCTACTTTCATGTAATCTATACAGATTAACTGACAATACCAACGTTCGGAGGAGTTGGAAGTTTGTTGTGTTTCTTTCCTTCTATAGTCTCGACAATCGTGAAAATCGTGAAACCATGATATTTCCTCTGACAATAAGCATGGCACCAAAATTTCATATGGTGACATCCCTAGAAGCAAGTGCATTTTACTCCGACTTTGGTGTCAGCAAAATAAGTATGGTGCAACAACATGTGATATCAGATGTAGCACATTTTCTTTTTTAATGGACATTGCAGATAGCCAGTTAATTGGTCTTCTTATCAAAACTAAGTGCTGTTATGTATCATGTGATTCACAGTCCTTTTTGTCTTCACCATTATTATCAATGATGACAAATAATATATCACTCAATGGATCACAAAAGATCATTATCAGGTCCTTTTCAATGTTGTGAAAAAATTTCATTTTGTGTGACAAACCACTTTAAACTTAATTATGACTAACTTTTTTTTGCATTCATTTCTTTTGGTAATAAATTTGCTCATCTTAGAATTACATTTAAGGCTATAATTAGCTGATCCGTAATTAAGGAATAATATACCCTGATTATTTTTTGGGAGATATGTCGGGTGGATCAGGAAGTGCTAAGTGTTAGTCAGTACCTTTTCTTTTAGAGCAAAATTCAAGACTCCAGACCACTGAGCTAATGCCAAACTATAAAAACCATCATGCTGTGTTCCATCCTTCGTTAGAGAGTTTTTTGACCAAAGGAAATGTCAGTAAAGGTAAAGAGTCCATGTACTTTGTATGTATGATTTTACTTTCCTGTATCTTTTCAATCGCCAGTTTGTAGTGTGCCACCTTCACAGATTAATTATTTGCATCACAGGGACATTGTGGAGCAGGGAATATTCATTGTTTAAATCATTAAAACAGTGTGTGATATATCATTGTTAAAACACATCAAGATCAAATAAAGATAACTGAGCCTTGTTTTCCTTTTTTCCAAATCTGCGCAGTGTACATTAGTAAATCGCTTTCCACTGTTAGTTCTTACTGCTAACGATACACCGACTGGAATAATAAGTTGCCTTAAAATTGTAAAAAATATTCTGCTACATGCTGCATCATCTTATTGCTTTGAGATAACAGAAGGTAATTAGGTGCTCTCCTGATTTTCCTCTTTTCTGCTTTCTGTTTCCTCCTGCTTTATTAGCATGGATCCTAATGGCAAACTGCACAGCTGCTTTTCTGATGACTCTTTCACACACAAGTGCTCTTTAGAGACTGTGTTTACATTACTATGTTAACTTGGTGAAACGCCTTTTTTATTTCAATACGATTTAAAAAAAAAAAAAAAAGGAATAACCAAAGGATAAAAATTTGATACGAAAAAAAAAAATCATTGTATAATATGACTGCAGATATGGCACGGCAACTATCCGAAAATGTATCAAAAACGACATTTATAACCTCGAACCGACTTAATCTTGCTTGTGTCGGTTAATTCAGTTAATCATTTTCCCAACGAGTGCATTCGCGAACTGTCAAAGTTCCTCTACATTAATTTTGTTCAAAGTGCCTAGAACCATTCGGATTCATAAAATAATCGCTCATTAATCGTAATGGAGGTAAACGTTACAAATTATAGTGCTAGCCCTAGCTGCAGATATGAACACTTGAGTTGAGTAATTCCTCAAACTATGACATATATAGTAATGCGTCAAATTGAAATCTGTGTGACATACAATATAAGTAAGGCTACAGTTATCTTGATTCATGTGCACAAATTGATCCACAAAGTAAATATCACTTAAAATATGTTTTTTTGTAAACTAAAATTCATCATTCATTTCATTTTCATGTGAAGTTGAAATATGGTTTTAAAGAGTAAGTTGTGCATATTTGTAATGTGTTTGTATAATTGTGGATAATTCTGACACATTTGTGGATTATCTTTTGTGGGTGACAAATAATCAAATCCAGGGAAAACGTCCATATGGCTGCCAAAACTTCATGCATACCTGCATAAAACTGCCAGATGGCAGCCGTGACCTCTCCATTTCCTGTTCCTGAGCAATAAAAACACACATGTACACACACAGCACAACACAAACAGGGAATTGTTATGAAGCAGCTTCTTTCCCTAAAGACTGTATTGCTCTGATTACCTTATATATATATATATTTATTTATATATACATATATTATATTTTGAGTCCTGTTGTAGACTCACCTTGCCTTCAAGGCTCATTTCTTTTGATGAGTGTCATGTAACAAAAAACACGCAGTGATGAAGAATAAGTTATTTCATGGTTAAGAGGATGACCACAGAAACAAGTATTTAAACCTTGGCAAGCAAATACAACAGGGTCACTCACAGCTGCAGCAGTTTGGAAGCATATTTTCATGTAAGTCATTTTCTGCTCTGAATTGTATTAGTTGTTTGGTTAGCTCAGGAGTCCCTAGAATGTTGCAACATGACTAGAACATTATTGTAGGGTCCTAAGTTTTTATATGACAGCCTTTTGTTGTTATTATTAAGCAGGAAGCATGTTTATACATTAGGTATTTCAATGTTGTACTGTCCATAGAATTTTCTGCCCTGATTTCAGATGAGCAAAGGAGAGCAGAATTTTTAATGCTGGGTCATTTTCCAAGCTTCAAACTCAGGGACATAAAGATTACTGTGCTGCTGCTCTCAAACTGCTGTTTACACAAACTTATATTGATATAGATTTTTGAAAGTATTTATGAAGATTTGCTTATGTTTATGGAAGTCTTTCTCCACAGTGGTGCTTATGTTATGGTGCGTTCACATCCAACGCGATGCAAATTTTTGCAACGCCCTAAATGCACCACAGGATCACTTGAGTAATAACGCGAATAAACACAATGGATAACTATTCGCCTATCCTGCTCTGGAAGAGAGGAGGACTAGCCGGTGTAATTTCGTGATTCCACAGGCCCTACCTGAGGCTGACCAGTCACCGTTTTGATCATCTGCTAGCTCAGTGCCAGGACTTAGTCTGGAGAGGTTCATTCTCAGCTCCGATTGGATTCCGCGACATCGCCGCATGCATTTGATGCCTGAGATCAAATAGTTATTTCAAGTCAAAATCGCGTTAGATGCGCCACACCAAACATTGACTTTGTATTAAACGCAACGTGCAAAAAATGTGTCACGATTGGGTGTGAACGCATCATACTGTCTCACTTTGCAATTGATTGTGGGAAGGAGTATGCATCTGAAAGATTTTTTAGGGTTAAATGACAACTGACCTAAGATATACAAAATAAATGGTACAACTTATCCTCAGAAACCATGTGCACAGTAAAGGAGAAGGGCCAAGTGGTTGGGCCAAGGAGGGGAAGTTTAAATTCAATATTATATTTATTAGTCTTTAAAGCCTCTACTATCAGTTTCACTGCAGGTTTTCCTCACCACAAAAGACTGAGGTCACTATATACATTAAAAACAGCTTGCTATCGCACCAGCTCCACTGGCAAATTTAATCTGCCTTTTCTTTTAAATAGCAGAGTTATCTCTTTTGTTCCTATATCACGTTCCCACTGCTGCATCAAACAATGTTTGCTCTCTCCAGACCAGAATATGAAGGTGGCTGAGAATATTTACCCCCTTCCCTTCGCTCTTCAACCCTAATGTGAGGCTAAGATCATACTGGTCTGTGTGCTTTGAACACAGCGGAGGTTCAAAAGAGGAAATATTGAAGAAAAATGGCTAAATACACACCGTCCAGTGTTATACTGCAATCACCCTTGTTCGCCTGTTGCTATCATGAGGATTCATTGCGCGCTGCATGTTTAACAAAATCTAGTTAAATTATGTCTAATTTTGCGGTTAGATGGCAGAAAGGTTGAGAATGATGACATTTTCTAAATATTTAGAAAGAACATTATTATCCCTTGAATGGAAGCAAACATGCACCGCCTGTTTAGTTTAATCTGGTTTTATTTTGGTTTTGGTTTGAGACGTTTGGAGATACTCTTTAAGTGTCTTACCACTGTTGACACCATACTTGTAAAAATAAAAAAATAAGCACTTGGGGTTTTGGAGTTCTGTTTTTTTGCTGTGAAGGTCAACAGACCAATTGCAGATTTTTGAGTATTAAATATGTCAATCTTGCAAAAAATTTTAAGTTGTTTAAATTCAAATGAACTGTGAAGTAATTTATATAATTGATTCGTATGAGCAATGTGTATCTCTATGTAAATCATTTGGTAACCATGGTAAAAAATGTTCCCTGATTTTCAATCATCAGTTAACACTACTAAGGTCTGCTGTGCTTTTATCCTTAACTGTGTATGTAGGGAGTTCAATTCTGATTCAACTGTGTGTCATATAGTTTCCCAAAGTAATATGTCTTATAGTGATGCACAAGACGAACCATTTGTTAGTCATCATTTGTAATGTGTGACTGATTTGCAGTCTATTAATACTAGTATTGCTTATAATTACCAGAGAAGAGGAATAAGCACAGGAGGGGATGATTAAAGTACTTCATAACCTGTTGTGGAAAACTGATTTCCCCACGTGGTGCCCGGTGATGCGATGATGACACAGGATGATTTGCAAGAAATGGTCCAATCAGTAAATCACCAGTCGGTCTCTATGACTTCTTACTTACTCCTCATGATTTTGTTTATAAAAAGTCAGTGTGAACATGGAATGCACCAAAACTAAAATTAAACAATTCATCAGTGTAGTCAGCACCATAAGGGCCCACTTAAGTTTGTTAAACCTATGCAACAGCTTTGTTTGCAAATGTTTTACTGTCATTGAGGAAATAATTTTACAACACTTAAAACAAGTGGAAAACATCTTCCTACTGTTCTTTATCACAGAAATTGCCCGGACAACTCACAAGTTCATGAATACAGATATGATATAAATGGAACATAACTGTTTTCAGTAGTTTGTAAGGAAACTGAATTTGGCTGTTTTTGTTATAAATTTAATCTGTTCTCTAAAATGTGTTTTTACAATAGACAAGTTATTGCAAGTTGCAAGATTCATCAGTATTCATTTTCTTTTGACCTTGTGAAAAATAATTCATTCTCCTTATAAATCTAATGGCTCTATAAAAAAATCAAGTGACTTTAGCATTCTAATTAAAATGCAGCTAAAAACATAAACATGTATGCTAATGTCTCAGTGTAACAAAAACAACTACTTGTGAGTAGGTTCTTTATATTTGAATTGGCTGACATATTTAATAAAATTATTTTTACACAAATATGTTACATACTGTATATCTGGAGTGTGTGAGTGTGTGTCCGTCCGTCCCCCCGTCCCCAAAGCTCTTCTGCTCATCATTAAAATAATTGCACTGCCCTTCTTTGTCATATTGAGAGTAGCACACCACTCCTCTCATGATGCCACAAAGATAGGAGCTCATTAGCCACTGGGTGGAGCTGTCACACTCTTCTCTTTTTTTCTCTCTCCGTATCACTCAGTCTGACTTCAGTCTGTCTCTTGCCTCTTACCTCACCATTCTCTCCATATCAGTACATGTCTTTCTCACCTCGTCCTCCTTTGTTTTCCTGTTTCCTAGTTACGATTGGAAATACCAGTGAGGCTCTCTGATCATTGTTTTTCAGCCGCTCAGAATGACCTGACACCTTTCTCTCCAACTCAACCACTTACCTCGACAACATCACATATCCCTGTAGATGTTCACAGCCATTGTAAGCAATTTCATTGTTTCCACTGTTAATGTTCAAATAGAAATTGACAACTACGTTTGAAGCTCAGCTTCTTTAGGTAGACTATCTGCCACAATGCGTTATGTCATATTCATTCTGATATTATAAAAGAATATCTGTCATGCAATTAAATGGGCTACAGATACAATACCACCACTTGTAACAAGCTAGATGGAAAAGATGTGACAGAATCTACAGAAGGGACCATTGTACTGCTGCAGCTTACTGCAGTCTTTAAAATATTAGAATAACCTTATTGTTAATTTGAGAGTGAGAATGTATTCATTCTAATTGTTGCAAAAACATTTCATTTTATGTAGGAATGTTGCCTCACAGCAAGAAGGTTCCTGCTTCGAACACCGGTTTCTCCCAGTGACGCAGGTACTTTGGCTCCCTGCACAGCCTAAAGACATGCTCACACATTGGTGTCTCTACATATCCACATTAACAAACAATTTAGAGTCTCCAATCAACCGAACCCCAATCTGCATGTCATTTGACTGTGTTTACATGCTAGTAGGACATTTATTGACATGTTTTTAAGTATGGTGGCTATTTACAGTTAGGTTCTGATAGCTGTTCACAAGGTTGGTACATTTCTGGGATTAGTTGAGCTCTGCTGCCAATTAATTCTTTATCAGATCTTTAACTCACATATCTGTCTCTCACACATATTCATATACTTACGGAAGGATGAGTTTTCCACTCCAACCTTCTGCTGGTGTTACTCTAAATGTAAGCCGTCATCTTGGACCTGTGGTTATCCAACAAAAAGTTTGGCTCCAGATAATGTGCATTGGATTTTTTTCAATAATATTCATTGAGTAATACAATGATAAGAATACATAATTGTATATAATTTGTATAACGTTATTTCTATTGAGTCTCTGATCCCCCACCCCCAGTGAGGAGCAAACGACCCTCTCACGCAAAAATGAGTCAGGATAGGGTTAATGAGTGTTACAGAGCAGAGGTAAAACATGGTTAAAACCCTAGAACCCTTCAGCAAAATGTAATGTTTCTATTTGATTTTTAATTACTTAAGCTTACATTGGCTTTAGTGCAATGCTTGTCTGATAATTGGTCCTTAAAACACAATGAAATTGTCGGCTTTGTTTTCATTCTCCAACAAACAAACTACTTAAATAGATTTGATAAGGGATTTAAAAGGAATCAAAATTGATAAACAAATTTGGAACTGGATTCAGATTTGATGAAATGCTATCAAACTCCATCCCATGGCTCCTAGATGTGGTGACATCAACTGCAGGACCTAAATCAGAAGGCTGACTCATCCACAACAGTAATATTTGTCCTCTTCCATCGCATACTTCATCTGAATCATTGCATATCTGCTGAGCTCAACCTTTTACTGCAGGTTCAGACCAGTCATGTCAACCACTCTTAATAGCAAAGTCATTTTCCTCAGCAGCTAAAACAGGCACAGATTAAAGGGCTGACAGTGGTGAGGGCTGATGAGAAATATACAAGCAGTTTCTTGCATCTGCAGTGAAGCTTATTCTCCAAGCCCAGACCTCCCATATCTACCACAACCAGTAATCCTGCTGTATCTTGGATATCTTCATCAGCAAACATTTGATATAGATGGAACCGCTTTGAGCAATTGACACCGATACCCCTTCTTGTTTGTGCATTCTATAACAGAAACTATGGTATTACATTAGCAGTTATTAAACAGATGGTGAGCCACCTGCAGCTTTTGCCTTGATCTGAAATGTCATCTGGTGAGTGAGCATCCACAGAAAGACTCTTGATACTTCAAAGTAGAAAGACTGTGAGTTGAAATGATAGTACATGATTTAGGGCACCAGAAATAATGGAATTCCACTGGAGCCTCTTTCATTGTGATTGAATGGTTAACATCACATTTTGATTCAGATCAACCTCTGACTCTGATTATTTTAAGAATAAATAGCTCCACCTTAATACAGCTGTTAACGCATGAACATGCAGAGACTAAGTGCAATTACATGAGAAATGTATTTTCATGTTCTGCCCTCTCTCTGCCTGTTCATGAGTAGTTGAGGCAACAAGGTCAGAAGGCCAATGTTCTGTGACTGTTAGGGTAAACCTATCGTCACCAATGCTGACCTTTGCCTTTTGGTGTGTCATGTTTAGTTTGCTTAAGAGACAACTGTTCAGATTTGAAAAGGCTGTAGAGGCTATATCACAATACACGATATATATCTTGATATTTTAAAATCTCTTCTAAATCACTGCACAAATGTTAAGTTCAATAAAAGTCCAAAAGACATTTAGTCTTAAGAGTAAAGGACCTTGTTTCGAGTGGAATATAAATGTCAGGGCATGCCCTCTGATCATTGAGCAGCTGTGGATCATAGAGGAAACTGTGTTTTCTTCAACAAAGTCACTGACCGGCTGCTTCACAAGAATGCGCCTCTTATCTCACTGTGTAGTGTGTGTGTGTGTGTGTGTGTGTGTGTGTGTGTGTGTGTGTGTGTGTGTGTGTGTGTGTGTGTGTGTGTGTGTGTGTGTGTGTGTGTGTGTGTGTGTGTTGTAAACTTCAATTCGCTCAGTGCACAGAAACACACAAGCGTTCACGTTCATCATTTTTAAAGTGATTTATTTGGTTCAGCCTTCACAAAGAATATGAACAAACTGTCAATAACCGTCTCTGAACACTCGTAAACTCACTGGGACTCTTTACTATTTTTTGCTGTCTCCACGCTCTCTGAGTCTCTTCCCTCCTCTCCTGATACAAAAATAAGCATGCATGCAGGAGAGTTTTCTGGATGGTTGGGGGACTGAGCTGTCTGCTGTGAGAGGGGCGTCGGAAGAGAGAAGTGAAACTCAAAGAGAATTTGATGCTGCGTAAAACATTCACCTGACAATTTGTACTCTATGGTCGCGATATAGTCATTTAATATATCTCACGTGGAACAAGCCACGATACTTCAATTATATTCGATAAATCGCCAAGCCCTAATTTCAACTGATTTTGGATTTATAGTTGTCAATAATACGCTGGGGAGTTCTGATCTGACCAACATCTTCATGCAACAGTCACTAATGACTAATCCGATCAATGTAATAATTACTAGATTAAGAGATTGAACGATTTGGTTTGTAAAATTAAGTAGAATTTGACAAATTTAACAGATTACTTTTCTTTTTGACCAGGGCTGAACACTTCATTCATATGTCACTGAAATTAGAACATGGCCGATTGCAATATCCAAAACGTAGGAGCTGCAGTGTTTTGATGAAGGTTTAATGTTCCACCACATACTCACCACCTCCATGCTGGTGACAGCCAGTGACTGGAGTCATTTTGTTTAAACTCTGTACTTTTAAGGGTACTGACCTAATTACATTGGTACTACTGGGTACCGATTCACATTCAATCAATCCATGCCAAATTTCGGTACCTGTGAGCGCATCTGAGTGAGAGAGTATGTATGCGTATGTGAGAGAGAAAGAGAGAGTATACATTAGATAAAGGGTGAGAGCAAGACCATGTGACTCACCCCTTGAACGTGATCAAGCAAAACTCATTTCTGATCAGTGCACACAGTCAGAACAATGACGAGTCAACACCCAGAGAGCCATGCATTGTGCCAGGGCACAGACCCAGGGACCATCAGGGTGCGCACAGCCTGGCCGCAGCCCCACCAAGGCAGACACTCAGGCAGCCATGCACAGCTCCAACATGACGCTTACAGTGATCGTTTTGGTTTTTCATAGATGGTTGGATGGAAATATGTTTTTTTTTTTTTTACAGTTTCCTCCGGCTCTGTCAGTAAATTGCTGCTACTTTCTGTGTCTCTTTTAAACTAATCCAAACCGAGCGCACCCCACCATCTCTTTTGGCTCCCCATAATTTGACAATACATACAAGTTTACAAATTCTGTTGTTTTTACACAGTCTAATTGCGTGACAGTACATAAGCGATGACTGAAGCATGGCCATATTTTAAATACCACATATGACTGCGCAGGGCAACCTGGTTGTTAATCAAAATCATGACATGACTGAAAGGTTTCATGTTTAATCTTCATGACATTAAATGTAACCTCTTTCTGACACTGTCCATTATGGAGGCACAGAAGCATTTACTAAATCCAAGGGTAACATGAAATCCTTATGTGTGTATTGATCAGCTAAGTGAGAGGGCACACGGTTGCCTTGAATGATTAATCACACCATCACTCACTGACCTGTCTGGGTTTATTTGACATGTGATGACTATACCCTTTACTTGTCTATTACCTTATACTTAAAAAGAGGAGGTAAAGTTCATTTCTTTCCAGGTGTCTTCTGGCGTTTATCTACAGCAAACCTCTGATTCTGTTTCTTAATGCCATCTTATGCATCAGATCAAAGGGACTTAATGCTCCCACATTTATGCCCGGTCGTTTCTATATGCAATGTTTCCTTGTTTGTCTTGAGGAGAGCAGCTACTGAATCTGACTGTTTCGACAACTTTCATGTAATACCACTGCTTGAGCGACTTGTGCGTGCTTTGAGTATCTTCTTGAACAGTATTTATGCTCTTAAAATCATATAAACGTACCTGAGGTACTGAACAACACTGACCCGCTGCCGCAGGATGGTTGCTGCCACTGCTTCGGGATTGGGGCAGGCACACTTGCTCCCCCATTGACCTGCACTGACTTTGCACGTTGAAGGTGGACACCGTCAGTGGTCAGAGGTTGTTGGGACCCAGGAAGTGCTTAGGGTTTGCTTTGTGTTTGTTTGGTTGGCTCACATTATTTGAAGGCTACATAGCCACTGTTGAGTTTTTTGTATATTCAAATATTTTCAAAAAGGAGTGTGAGTTGAAGTAAATGGGATTTATAGTTTTATTTTTTGGTTTTTTCCTGTGGTATCAAATTGGATATCAAGAATCGTGGAAATGTCATGGTATCGGTATCGACTACAACATTTTGGGTATCCTGACATCCCTAGTCTAGACATTCTCTGGAGTTGCCTTTCACATATGAGAAACGCAGCAGGAGATAGTCCAAGTTTATATCTTGGTTGGTTTCTTCATCCTGAGATATTCTAACCCTTCCAGTTTCATGTATATCAACACGCCAACTTGTTTGCTGGATATTCTATTCTGTTCTGAAATTTGTCCTGCTGTATTGTCACATGGGCTTACAATTTCCAGATATCTTACTAGCAGGCTGGCAGGAAAAGATGTGGAAAATGCAGCCGACTCAGGCCCATGCATTCTCATATACTGCACCTCTCGAAAGTTTCAGGAAAATATCTGGAATTCAGTGCATCTATGAAAACAGCTATAATCAAGTTTATTTTTGAAACAACATTAAAATGACACAACAGATCTAGTATCACTGATATGCATGTAGGGCCTGCAGATAAGTATTAATAATATTTTATTTTTTTAATTATCCACTATGGTGTTACAATGTTAGGAGTTCAATGCTAAATTGTTGCAGTATTTTTTAAAGAGTATTATTTTAACACTATCCTTCTATATACATAAAATCCATTTGATACAAATATTTTAGCCAAGTCTACGTTAAGGCAGTAATCTCTGCAGGTTTATCTTTGTATCCATTATAATATCCAAGTCTACTCTCTTTAAGCTTTTTTTTTGTTTTTGTATGTAGCACTCAGGAAGTTTAACTTTGTAAGTTAAATGTCACACTGTAAAGTCCATAACTGCAGGGCAGCCATGGCATTCAGTTTAGAAGTGTGAATGAAACCCTGTCATTTCACTGAGCAGAATATGCTGTGAAACAGACTGAATACTTAAGCTATAAATAACGTCTGGACAGGTTTCACACTCCCTGGAGGCTTAGGAACAGGTGAAAAACCATAGACTGTATATAAAGATGGACGTAGTGGCCGCGCCTTCTGAAGAGTGAATTTGAGGCTCATAGTGGGCATTTCACCCGTCACCATCTTGCCATTGCCCGACTCCTCATAGTTCCTGGCTTATCCAAAAATGGACGGAGTGTGAGTTGAGCTAAGGTGGGCTGAATGTAGACTGACAGCTGAGCCCCGCCCACAGGGCTCAACTATACCTGGTAAGCTCAGGTTAAGGAGCTAGGATAGATGCTACCCGCTGTTACACTCTGTTTATTGTTGGTGTAAAGTGGAGGGAGGACACTCAGACAGGAGATTCTGACAGTAAAAGACGACTGGACCTTGAATGTGCATCTGTCCTGATCCTGAAGCAGCGGTGGTTATAATGATTATGCAGCAGTGGGACATTGTTAAGAAATGAAGGTAGTGGAAAATACGAATCGATATTGTTCCGTCTCTGCATCGATACAGAGGCGTTCACGTTTTACATTAAAGACTGCTCATTTATTAGAAAATATAGATGAGTGCACTTATTCAACTTTTCCTAAAGGCTTTGCTTTGACAGATTCACTAATTGTTAGGCGTAAAGACCTTGATTTGAGGGATCTCAATCACAAAATTATGAAAATCTTCTTGAAGATAGCAAAGACCTAAATTGAATATTTATTGAAAATATTTTTTTAGTTTCCCTAACAGCCACATATTGTCTCCAAATCAATAATTAGAAATTAAATATATACAAATAATATTTTGTGGTTGTGTTGCCTAGGCCCAAGCAATTAAACAACTTTGTTAAAGCTCTATTAGTTCTCTGTGCAGATGGAGGTGGCCTTAGGCAACAGAGGGCCTGTTTGGAGAGCTAATATGGTGCCCTTAAAAACATTAAATAGATGGCGACCCTGTGTATATAATAAAGTAGCTAGCCGACATAACATTAATTCATATTAAGTCTACAGAAGACGAGTGCTGGGGCCCTGCTCTGTGGGATGCTGCACTGTGGGGTATTGTGGGCTTGGCGATCGCAGCCTTCATCTTGTTAGTTGTGACATGACAAGGAAAAAGTTTCCACTTTTTCAGACTGTTTTACACAGCTTCACTTTTCTTAAACCTAAAGGCAATGTTCCTCATTGTTGACAAATCAAAGTTTCATCATCGCTGCTGAAACCTGATCCTCCAGGCTTAGTGGTCATACACCTACGACCACACCCTCTTCTTCGATAGCATACTTTAGAAAAATGACAGTTGTCAGACCTCTGAGGTGGTGTGCATTCTCACGTAGAGAAAAAGTTGTACCTCTCTTTTCTGTATCGAGTTTCCCGTTTGATTTGACTTTATGTTGCATCAATACCATTTTTCCTGATCATCAAATGTAAGAATTTTTTTCAATAAATTATCTGTCTCTTTCTCTTAAAAAGAAATCATCATTCAAGTCTGGTAGTGGTTGTAGTAACCAGTAAGAGTAAGAGTCAGTCTCGTGTGTGTGTGTGTGTGTATATGTGTCTGCTCATCTCTGTCCCTCTTCACACACAAACTGATAAATCATATTGGATATTCACCATCTAGTCACTTGAACCATTGCCTGCGTGTGGCACGTTGCATCCTGTGTAGCAGGTTTAAAACATGTGTCTCATAAACTCTAGAGTGACTCTAGTCCAACTTGAGCTTAGTCCTGTATGTGTCCAAATAACTTGTGATCATATATATCCAAGACAAAATATCAGCGATTGTCTAACGCACGCAATTTGGCAGATGTTAGCATTTGTTAGCTATGGCCAGAGATTACAAACGGCTCCCCCACTGTTCCAGCTCCCACCTGCCCGCCGATCCTTCCACCATGTTTTTACAACACACAACAAATGCTGCCCTTGCTGTGCCTGCATCTTGGGGACTTGCTGACCAAATCATCATGGTAATTATAGTAATTAAAGATTAAATGGTACAACTAACCGTCGGGAATTTTACCATGAAGCTAGTAATCGTTTCATCCCTACTATGAGCCAAAGATTCATTTTCATTTATAAATTGCAAAATGGCCAAAACATGATCTATATTGTAATGTCAAAATATCAAAACAGTGGAACAAGAATAATGTAAAACATTACAGCTTTGGTAATTATATATTAAGTATTAGAGAAATCAGATTATTGACCATTTACATGTACATATCTAGTAAAAAGGTGTTCGTAGGGCATGTTATTTGTCATTCTCCTTCTACAGGCTTAACCCTTTTCCCTGTTTAACTGATGCAAATAAATGTTACCAAACCTGTCATGAATACCCCATACTGCTGCTGCTATGTGCTCACTGCATGTGAGAGCCAGGTCAGGCACATGGTATTGTGACTCCGTCCATGTCGTCCTCCTTAGGAACCACAGCAGCCTCTTTCCATCTACCTCTTTATATGTTTTGGCAGCACTGATCTTCACTCATAGCATCTTCTTCAAGGCTGACCTACCTATTCCTCCCCATGTCTTTGTTTAAGTCTTCCTATACAATCAGGTCTCCTCTTAACCCTCAAAGGATAAACGGTATATAGAAAATAGATGGATAGATTGAGGGATGGATCAATTCATTGATTTGAAAGGGAAAAAAAGCCTTCTATAGTATTGATAATTGTGAAAAATGTGATATTTCCTCTGACAATGATCGCGACACCAAAATCTCATATTGTGACATCCTTACACACAACATTAAAGTGAACTTGACTAATTTACTAATGCAAACGCCTCCTCTGCTTTAGTAACTCAAAAGTCTCTTCAAAATCCTCTAAGCTGCTCCTTGCACTTTTAAATCTTTGAAGCTCTCAAGAACAAAGATGTTTTTTTTAATTACTTTTATCTTCAGCATCATCTTAGCTGAGAATGTTTAGAAAATAGTTTTAGAATATCCTCACTAGGATCGGCTCTGCCCACAGGGAAACTTCATGAATAAGGCCCTAGACCTACAAGGACAAACCATAAAAAGGACAATTTGGGGAAGATCTCTGTGTCTGTCTTGGAGCTCAAACAATCCTCACTCACCTCTCCTTTGAGTCAACTGTTTTCAGTTGAGTATGTTTTCTTCCTAATTACTGGCATGTTACCTTAACATCTAAAGAGTAAATAAATGAATAAATGACAACAAAGACAGTAAGACATCACATAGACTCTGCTTTTCACAGCTCAGTCAGCTACTGACCTCAAAAAGTTATCAACAAACATTTGTTGTTATCGATAGAATATAAAGTCAGATATCACCCACTTCTTTCTTAATGAGAGTAGCATAACATTACCTCCATTCACCTGATGGCAAGGCACATCTTTCAGTGAGTTTAGCTAATGTATGCTAAACTAGAAGAGCACATGCCTCTGTCAAAGCCCAACAGTCCCCTTATTAACCCATATTTAGATTAGCCAAATACAGATTTTTATTTGAATATGTACTAAATTTCACTCTCTCATTAATGTCATTCCTGAGTTTTTTCCCTTCAAGATCCATGAATTTTTCTCTGCTAACTAGCAGACAAACAAACAGAGATGAAACATCGCCCTCTTGACAGAGGTAAAAATGAGACAAAACAAGCTCTTCACTAAATGTGTACAAGGAAAAGAGGGTCAAAAAGTTTAAGGCAGCCCTTTACAAAGGTGTTTTGATATCTCAACTTTCAGAAACCTCAACACCACATTCATATTTCAGGAACATCTGCTTTGCAAGCGCGCCCTAAAAGCAAGTGTGAGGGATAGAGTGTGAAGAGCTTTGCTGAGTTTGAAGGTAAAGCTATTACAGAAGGGGGGGGAGCACAGAAATCCAGGAGTTAGGAGTAGATAGACTGCTCTTTCACACTAGAAGAACTGAGCTGAAGTAGTTCAGGTATCTGATTAGGATACTTCCTAGATACCTGCCTCTGGCGGTGTTCTAGCAATGCCTAATTGGGAGGAGACCAGTGGGCAGGCCCAGAACATGCTGGAGGGATAACATATCCTGTCTGGAATGTCCCAGTAAGAGCTGGAGAATGTTTCCAGGGAAGAAGGCCTATGAACTATGCTGTGTACCCTCTGCTGCTGCGACCTGACCCCTTGATAAGCAGTAGAAAATGGAAAGATGGATGTGCACACTTTAGTTGGTCTAGTATAGTCTCTCTGCAGTGAGTAATATCAGCTGGAGGCCCGCTGGCATAGCTTAAATCCAATCTGAAATGGAAACTGTCTAAAATTGTATTCAACTTTCTGGGCACTTAAAAGAAGAGGAAGACATTTTTGTGTCAACAGTGAATGTGAGAATCTGTCAGGTCAGGTGTAGATAATATGCAACGTCATTGTGACTGGTGATGTTGCATAGAAAGCTGGCTGTAGTGCAGGTCAATCGGATGTTGGACTTATCATAGCAAAGTCTGTCGTGTCAATAGTATGATCGTGGAAGCGGTGGTCTCTGGTGTGAATTTCCAATGTTTGAAGTAACATAGGCATACTTTTTCCTTCAGTTGGACATCTGTAGACAGATAACTGTGGCCACCAGTTAGCTGACTGAGTTACTGGACGGAGCAGATTCCAGTCTGAGTCTGATTCCTCTCTCAGAATCATTTTCTCTGGCAGTTATTATTTTTCAAACAGTTTTTTGAGTTCATCATCTGTGACAGATGTAATTATGGGCTGTTTGACAGAGTTTCTCCCTGGTTTATTTCTGCAGTAAAGATGTTGGGAGAGGTTTTGAACACATTTCATCTTAACTGTATTCCCTCCATGACAATAAACACATAACAGCAGCTTTCAGAAACTCCTGCAATTTAAACTGGAGTAACCAAACACTGTTAGGGCTGACTGAGTATAAAAGTTTCACGATATGGACTAGAAAACACTGGAACCTGAGCAACTGAGGGCTGCAAACAACCCCTGGTGTGATGCTCTGTGAAAGACCATAGTTACTAAGGGTGGGAATCTGTAGGCACCCCTTCCGATTCGATTTGCATTCAGACCGCTACCATTCGATGATAAAACGATTATAGATGCATCTCAATGCATCCAAGAATTTTATTTCTATACCTGATTTATTATTTTATTACTGTGACTACTTGCTAACTTAAAACTTAGCATTTTTGTAATGATCAATAATTTAAACAAACATGTATTTCCTATTATATTTTATTAATTGTATTCTATTTAAGAGATGTGTCATTGCAAGGCTAAATTTGCCAACATCTTTCCCAGAAAAAAAAATAAACAGAAGTGTGCCTGTAGCAGCATCCTTGTAGTAAATTAAAATCTTCTGAATCACTTGAAAAAATTAAAAGCTGCTCTTTTCAAAAATAAATTAAGAGTTCTCCTCAAACTAAATCCTCCCATTTTGGGCAATGAGCATAAAATCTCATGAAACCATTTTGCTGTACATCAAAATCAAAATAACTTTCATAAAAAATCAATATAGAATTTTGTTCCATCTCTAATACAAATATCATGCTTTCTGTGGAACATGTGTTTAAACAATAATCAAAAAAGAACAAATCAAAGGGCTTACAATTAAATCATGACAAAGCATGATGGAAGTGCAACGTAGCAAAGGTGCTTAAATGGTGGATGATGGACTGTGCAATTCTTGTGTAAGAACAGGAGCTGGTCCACATGCTCCGGTGTAAGCTTGCTCTGCTGTGCATTAATAATATCCCCCGCAGTAGAAAAGACTGTCTTCAGAGACACTGGTGCCTGCAATGCACAAGTATCTTTTGGCCAACTTGGAAATCAGAGGAAACATCACCTCCTACTAGCTCTGCCAGCTGAGAGGGTCCTCAGAGAAAGAGATTAGTGAGGCTGTACAGTACTTGCTCACTTCCTCCTTGGCTCTGGTATAGGCTGACATGGACTGCTGGTTAAGGTCTGCTCCAGCAGATTCTCTAGCAGAGAAGATGTGGGAGCAGAAGGGCTTCGTGATGCTCCTCAGTGGCCCGGTGGTCCTCTTCCCCCACAAGCTCAACACAGTTCAGTTCAATCCAGTTCAAGCAACAGTGTGTGATAGAAAAAGCTCCATCTCTAGAAGCGCTATATTTATGGATCAAGTTCAAAACATATATGGTCTCCCAATATACACATTTAAGATGTTCAATAAATAATAAGAAATGTGGCCTTAAACACATTGCTTTTTTTAAACAGCAATTAAACAAATCTGCTGATCTGAGTTGAGGTTCTTTCTCTGTTTGTGTTTATTTGTGAGTGTGTTGTTTCATTCCATCCGTTCAGATCCCTCTGTCCCTCTTCCTACTGGACAGTGTCAGTGATGAAGGGGCAGCTATTATTGCCCCAGGTTGTTAGGTACACGTGGCCATGCTGAGATGACAGGTCGCGGACAGAACTATAGCTCAGTGCTGACTGGATAGGCAGTGGACTGATTAAAAAAAAGTGCTGAGTTTATGGTTTGGAGGTGAGAAGTCAAGCAGACTCTGGAGGTCTGGTGTGGTCTCTTGCTAAAAGCAACAAAATCTGACTGACAGGACATAAACTTACAAAGGGTCTCCATCCTTTTTTTTCTGGCTTTGGACAGTAGATAAATATAGTTATGATATCATTTTTTGTGAGGTGTCCCCTCCATCCACCTGAACTATGTCCAACTAGGCTCGGTACACAGAGGACTTTAAAACATTGGATACCACTAACATAACAGATTTAGCTGATTAAAAAATGTTTTCATTGGTCTCATTTCCACTTCCTCCCACTATGCAGAAATAATAGCGAAATATCCCGGATAAAACCAAACTTATCAGATACATGAACATCGGAACAAACTTTAGTTTGATAAGAACTACCTAAAATGACAAACACATTTATTTGATTTATGCTTTAATGCTTTAGATTATGTTGATGGTTAAGGACAGGGGATGTTGCACCTTGATAGACAACTTGTGATTTGTGAATATGGGCTATACAAATAAAATTTGACCGATTGATTTATTGACTTTAACTGCAGCCATTCACCAGGGGGTGAACGAGAGACTTAAGCTTCACTTTTAGAGAGTTGTCATGTCATACATCTTTAAATACAGTCTCTGATTGGTCTCACATGAGGCTAGCCACTGCTACCAGCTACTATTATTGTTATTTGTATGCAGGTGGAGGAGAGGGTGAAACCTGTGATTTCCACTCAATATTCCATTGGTGCTGCTTTCACACTCTGCGTAATTAAGATTGGACGGCTATGATATCAAGTTGCAAATACCAAACATGTTTTATAATGACTTTGATCCATTCTCGTATATAAAGATTATGTCTGTAAACCTCTCATGCTACAGGATCATTTGGGAACGCTCCAAGATTGTTGTTTGTGGAAAAGTGGACCTTAAATCTATACAATTATTTTCTAGTGACAGGCCAACATTAAGTAATTATTTGCTACACCTGACACAGTATGTTGCCATTGATTTTTACGTTTTCTTTATGCCATCAAATAATAAAATGACAAGAGAAAAGAGATTTCTTCATCCGTAATCCAGACAGATATGACACTGGAACACCACTGCATAGAACATTTTTATGATTATAAAGAAAAACAGAGAAAAAGCATGTCCGATCCTCAAACAGTCAATAATGCATTTCACTGTATAGTCATTTAGTGGGTTTCTTACCCAGAACCTCAAAAGGACAAAAGGTGGGGCACGGTAGAAAGGTCATCAATCAAACACAGTGCTCAGACACAGACAATTGTTCACACTCACTTTCACACCTACAGGCTGAGAGTCCCCAGTTAACCCAACCTGCATGTTTTTTGACTGTGGGAGGAAAATGGAGCATCCAGAGCTCTGAGAGAACATGCAAACCCTGTGCAGAACATAGACAAACTACATCTTAAAAGATAAAGCATTGATTTAGTTTTTGATGCTACCTCAGGCCTTTTCTAAGAACCTATTAGGATGCTTTTGCTAATAAAAAAGTAATTTTTGGGTAATATTTTCAGTTAAAATGTAACAGGGGCCTGTGTTTGAGAGCCAACAACCTAAAACGCTTTCAGACCTGAGAGTCTGGACAATGGTCTGCACCAAAGTTCATGTCTTTGTCACATGGGAAACATTTGGTGTGGCTCATTTTTGTTTTACATTGAATCAGCAGTACAGTATGACTTGTGCATGACATGTATACACCCTGTGGTCATCACCTAGGGCTACATCTATTTATAGACTTGATGTTGATTGGTTTGTAGACAAGTGTGCGTCAGACCTCAGCATGTTGTCAATTTGTAGGTACCTTTTATTTTTTTCAGCTCGAATGGGAAAAATTAAAGAATTACTTAGTTAATTACCTTGCCACTGTAATGTAACTTACTTAAATATACCTTTGGAGACTACAAGCAATCCTGAGAGACAATTCTTTTTCTTCTCCTGTTGTTTATGCCGTCTCAGCTTCCTGCAAATGGTCCAAAAGTTTGAACTATCCAAAAGAAAAATGTCACACTTACTGAGGAAGTTATGAGAGCAGCCTTAATCCTATTATTTTGAGTAAGATGAGAAATGTGTGGTCAGACAATTTCCGTCTAACATAACTTTGTTTTGGCGCTTGATTTACATACTGCTTACATAAGTAATTTACATTTTATGTGTTTACTGAACATTATATTCCTTTTCCCTACCCTCCATCCAAGAAAATACATGCATTGCAATAGCCGTTACCACAGAAACAGAAGGAGACACATTTGAAAGGCTTGAAGGGAATGTGAAAAAGACCACCAAAGAACACCATATGCTTGTGCAGAATGCTGGAAAGAGGAGATCTTTCTGGTTGAACCCACTTTGTAACTTCACAGCTAACTTGAACAAAGAAAGTTCAGCTGCGTTATAAATTTGTTTTGAGGTGAACAGGTCTGTCTGTGGCAAGAAAAGCAAACATATCTATCTTAGCAAGGCACCAAATTGGGTAGGACTATGCCAAGTCAGTCCAGGGCAGCGAGCCAAGAGAGAGCAGAAGCAGGGCCTTTACGGCTGTAGCAATATAAATAAAAGATGACAGTGATAGAAAACATGGCTTGATAAAACATTCAAATGATATTTCACATCAAGTTCAAAAAGACTAGTACATTGTATACGAAAAATAGAAATAAACTTGGCCAGTTCAAAATCATGACGCAGTTATTTATTATTTCCTTGGTTGTTGTTTGTTTTATGCACACTTCTAATCTCAACAGAACAGCCTTGATTTAGGATAATGTATCATCAAGCTACTTTTGTGCATATTTCTGTGTTGTCTCCGTGTTCCCATTTCTTTCTCCTCTTGTCTCTTTTCTTTCTCTGTCCCACACACACACTCATGCTCACGCAAAGTATTTTGGGAAGACATCCAGCTGCCATGGTGAGAGTGACTAATGACCCCTTTCACAGCACAAACACCACATAATCAGAGATGCTGAGGATCTGTGTCTGCCCGCTGTCCTGTCTGAGTAATTACGCCAGGGACTCAATTAATCTACTACCCAACAATCAACCCAGCTGTACTTGTTGCCCGCTGCAGTGTCCCAGTGTTTTGGTTCAGAGACGGGTGTGTTACACCTTTTTGTCCGTACTGTTTTATCATTCAGAGCAATCAGGCGTCTCACCAAAAAGAGAAATGTGCAACATTGTATTTTAAAATTCAGTTTTAAAACAAAGTGCAGCAACTTTTCATGAAAGTTATTTCAATGACACTCAAATCTTACAACTAATTTTAAAAGTGAAAGGTCATCACTGTGGCTTCAAGACAAATATTCTGACAGAGTGGTAGGTCACGGCTTCATCCGACACTAAGTCACAAAAAACTTCCTTTGCATTCACAGTGGTGACTATCCAAGGTCGGTCATGTTGGCACTAAGCCAAGGGTGTTCCAGACATCTCTCTTACCAGCTTTGCTTTCCTGCTCTTCCTGGGGATCCCAAGATGTTCTGTGCTAGAACCGATATGTCATTCTTCAAGTGAATTCCGGGTCTATCCTGGGGTCTCCTTCCACTTCTGTGACCAGAAAACATCCACTGGAAGATGCCCTCCAAAATTGTTACATGGAAGTCATCCGCAACAACCAGGACTTTTCATATAGCCGACCATCAGACCAATGAGCCATTATGGGAGGTTGGCCTCTGTAACCATGAGGTGACCAAAAACCTGATTGCCTGAGCATTGGCTAAGCTGCTGATGCACAACCAGCCCTCAATGATCTGGGATTTATGGCAGAGTAGACAGATGAAAGCCTCCCTTCAGTGAAAGTTTGCAGCTAAAAGTCTCTCAGACTGTAAGAGACAAGATTCTGTGATCTGATGAAACCAAAATTAAAGTGTTATCTTCAAATCTAAGCATCATGCCTGGAGGAAACCAGACACTGCTCGTTGCCACTGCAATTGTGAAGCAAAGTGGTGGCAGCATCATAGTGGTGGGGGTGTTTTTCAGTGGCAGGGACATGGGTACTGGTCAGGGTTGAAGAAATGCTCAACAGAGCAAAGTACAGCGATATCCTTTACGCAACACTATGTAACTTTTTCGGAACAACAGCTTTTTCTGCAGCCTCAAGTGGTAATTAATTCTGTATGGCTCCAAGTCAAACCAATCAAGCAGTTCCCATGTACACAAAGCAAAACTTCTAAACTGCTTGACTGAAGTGGACCTCACAGTGGATATTTTCCCACATACTGAAGTGAAACATTGCATGCATTGCATTGGAACCTATAATCAAAAAGATAGACTCCATCGGATTTGTGCTCATCACACTGTTATGAAAACATCAACAAAACATTTGTGCTACTTTTGCGTGCAGTCTGAACATGGCCTCAGAAATGTGGAACACCAGACGGATTGCAGTCTGTGCAGTCAAGATTGTTTCGAGACAGGGATACCATTAATCGAAAAAAAAAAGAAAAGAAGATAAATAAGGAACTTGTCCCATTAAGTGTAAGAGCATCTTTAGCACTATTAACCATAATGAGCCTGGGGTTTAAACATGCATGCAGCTAAAGCCTGTTGTCTTTAATCATCTATCAGATGGCTTCAAACTCATGGCTAAATTTGGCTTTCTTAAGTAACAGGTATTTAGTTATGATTGGTTTATATGGCTATAGCCCAATGGTAATCCAATTGCCCTTTTCCCCATGCAGTTCAAAATGCAGATTTTCTTGGCCTGGACGACACTGGCAGTGTCATCCAGAACATGAAACTATGCTATTACACTCAGGAAGAGTGATTAAGAGGGCACATGAGTTCAGAATATGGAGTAATACCTAATGTAGTTGGTTTTGATTTAGAAATGAAACAAAACATCAATATATAGATAATGTGTGATTAATAACGTAGATAACACATGTTGGAAGGTAATAAAAGTCCTACTTCCTTGTAAGTCAAAATGTCCAGTCACATGAACAAGTCCTGCCAATAATTTGTTATTTTATAGTATGTTATTTGTATTTGTTTCAAATGTTCCGTTTTGATTATTAATAGCACTCACTGAAGGTACTAGTACCCTTCTATGTTGTGCCATTTTGTGAGCTTGTATGCTATTTTTTGTCACTTCAAGGGAACATCTTTACTGGAAAACAATGCACATAATGCTGACAGGAAGACCAACTGAAACAGAATATAATAAACAATTACAGCTCACAGTTTCTTTTTATATAACCCCAGTTGCAGTCTTCATGTTTTTCTGTTGTGGCTTTCATGAAATCCATTGGAATACCTTGAAAGGTCCAGTGTGTAAGATTTAGGTGAAAGGGAACTATCAGCAGAAATTTAATGTAGAATAATTCTCATGATGTCTTCACTAGTTCGTTTCATCTAAATTGTATGAATTGTATTTTTTTTTACCCCAGAAAAGGCCCTTTATATTCAAATACTTTATATTTATATCGAGGGGACCCTCTCTACAGAGGCCGCAATGTTTTTTTACATTAGTCCAGACTGAACAAACTAAACACCTTTTGAGTTTTATGACAATTAAAGTCTACCACAGTTTATTTTTCATTTTGGAGGGAGAGGGTGAGGTGAGGGGTGTTCAGCTGCAGCATGCAATTTCAACACTAGATATCTCAAAATTCTACACACTAACTTTAAGGGATGACTGAAATGGAGAAAAGTCAGGAATCATATTTTTAGCAATTAATCTGAGGTAACCACCAAAATACAAAATACACATTTGAACTCCAGTATATTGTGTCAGACATATCAAAATGGCCTCACAGCTGTGCTTCAGCTTCTGATTAGCAGATTGTGTTGAGTTGGTGGAAGGTGAGGAACTTAACAGTAGAGGGATTGATGACTTCAGAGATCCCAGTGCTGCATTGACACCTTACCAGCTGGTGAATAGAAGTAGTTGGAGGTCTCTCATAACCATTATCTACTGATCTCTCTTGCTAACATACACTCTGGGAATAGTCTCTGAAAGAGGGGAGCAAACTTCCTGACATGACCCTGGGTGAGCCCATTGTCTTCAATCTATTGTGCGTTGTTATGCAAGATGGCTCATTCTGCTGCGGTTCACTGCAGAGGAAAAGACTGGTTCAAGATCTGCAGCAGCAGGGAAGAGGTCTGTCTTCTGGGAGATGGTGTTTGTCTGTCTGAAGAGCCCTTCCAGATGGTCACTTTATGAGTGTACCTCAATCACTGCTTCTCCCAGAAGCACCGAGGGGGTAGAGGTATCTGGCATCCTCAGCAGCCGTGTAGGGAGGGGGCTGCACACTAAACACCCCTCTGGTGGTGGAGACTCTGGTAAAAATGGGGGATGATAAATACTCGGAAAGTACTCGGCCATACTGAAGCTTTATTTAAGGCTGTCCCTTTCAAGTTTTTCACTTCTTAAAATGCTATGCCTGTTTCTGGCTTTATAGCTTTAGAGTTTAATAAGCAGTTTGATACTATAAGAGAGTGTTCCTTTCATCCATCCTGTTCATAAACATAAAAAGCAAAGCCGCTCTGAGATGTGTGCTATTGAAAAAAGGAAATCCTACTTTGCTTTTTTTCAACTTTCTCTTTATCTTCACAGAGCCTAAATGATTATCAGTACTGTTATTCATGTTTGTCAATATGCGCCAATATGATATATTTAACTTTACAGAATATGCAATTCACAAAAATATGCATTTGTGTTTACATTTGACGTAAAATAAGTAAATTTTCTGTATTCAGGTTCTATATATTTGGTTGGTTGTGTTTTTTTAAATAGTTATAATCGATAAAGTTTATGGTCAGTTTCAATGTCAAGCCTCGATTACATTTCTTTGTCATAGAAGATGGTATGGGACCGGGACCCAAAATTGTCAACAGTCTGCTCGCATCACTTAATTGTAGGAAAAAATACAATTAGGAAAAAATACAATTCATTATCCTGACAATTCTCGTTGCCTCTGCTTTTTATCTATGTCCCGCTGTAGCTCTGATGTGTTGTTACATTTTTAAGGAGGTAGAAATCATTGCTCCATGTCCACCTTAGGTCCAGTCCAATGAACACATGAAGCACCAAAGATCCAAGAAAATAATACACAATAATACATTTCTCATCATAAAGCAAATGTAGAAATTCTTATTCTAATTTCTCTTACTTGTTTTTTTATATTGTTGTAGCCTGCTCTGAACAGGACTGTGTCTTGTACTGATTTCTACTTCCTGTTATTAGTACAGCTGACTGAATTTTAATTCCTTCTCCCGTATTTCTGATTTCTGTTTGGGGTCAGACAAGGAATCATGAGTCGGATGTGAATTAAACTAATCACTTGAATGGTAAGTGCAAAAGAAAAAAAATGAATCAATGTTGTCCTAGAAAATTAGATTGTTAGATTGGGAGAGTTGGGCCAAACCCAAATCATGAATCACTGGTTAATTAAGCTCTCAGTGAATGAATTTATTTGCACAAATATAAATCATTTCCTCTACTGACATGGAGATGGCCAGATGAAAAAGCAATCTCTTTTATTTCAGAGCAGTTTGAATTTCCGTGCCAGGCTCTAAATTTATATTCACTACAGATCTCTGTGAGAAACAGAAGTAGACTGCAGTTGTGCACATTTGTCACTGTCAAATTAGTGAACATTTTTCCTATCCTCTGAAAATTTTCCCTTTGATTTACATCAAATATGCCCAAGTGTACAGTTGTTATTCACAAACATGAGTTTGGTAGAAAATATCAGTAAATTAGGCTTCTTATAAATGTGATACCATCCTCGCTAAAATGTGATACTTTCCTCAGTACATTATCCACACAACATTACGGTTTAAGTATGTTAAGGCAGTGATTCTCAAACTGTGTGGCGCGCCCCCCTGGGCGGCCTGACCGCTCCCGTTCTTTGTTTTTTTTTGCGTTAAACCTAATGTTTATTGCGATTCTTCTTCATCCAAAGGGAGGCATGTCAGAAAAAGTTTGAGAACCACTGTGTTAAGGAGTATAAAACCATTTTGTAGCTTTTACTGCCCACAATGTAAATAAAGTTAAATGGCTTTCTGCTCTTTTTCCTGCAATTCTGCTCTAATTTGTTCTTCAGAAATGTTCAATACTGCCAACTGTGTTAGCGTGTTTGTCCAACTTCAACTTTTCCATTAGTATAGACTGTCTTGTGAAGGTTGAGTACATTTTTCCAATAAGGTTGGGCTTTGTGTTCTCAGTATAACACCTAACGGAATAATGAGAAAATGAATTGTGATTGCTGTCTTTTATGTGCATGTGGGTATTTTGCAGTCCATTTTGCAATGATCCACCCAAATCTGTTTCAAGTTAGATTAGCCCAAACATGGTTTATTGTTTTTTTATGTATGGTTGATGTCAGAAAATAATTCAGGGAAGATTTTAATTGCAAAATGATCAATGTGTTTTGAGCAGAGAAACTCTGTTTAGACATCACCCAGTATCAATCAAACCAAGCCATTACAAGTTGTAACTTGCACATTTCCAATAAAAAACAGGCTCAGGAGGTATCACACAGAGATGGAAAACTTTAAGTCAAAAGAATGAAGTCCCTATTATTAACAGTGCTAATATTTTTTGAGGTTAGTATGGGAATGCTGCTGCTTGGCTGTGTAGAGGTTAAATCAGGCAGCTATTAAACTAAATGTGCTGGAACACAAAATGAGCACCATGGTTATCCCCTCACACCTAAGGAACATTTGTGATAAACCACTCAGAGCTGTTTCCACGAGAGTGCAACAATACCCATCTGTTCATCAGGTGGTCAGATTCATGGAGCTGCCTCTTCTAATCAGCCCCAGCCCACAGTGGCTTCTCCAAAGACACTGAAGGCAATTAGTTTAAAAAGCGTTACTTGACATTTAACTCTGGACTCCCCACCTCCTTCCATGAGCCAGTGCATTTTTGACATTTGAAGCAGAATCAGTTGGCTGAAGACTGTAATTTTACCCAGGCTATGCTTGCATCAGGGGCTCCAAGTCAAACGCCAACTAATGCTACACTTTCTGCAGAGCAAGTGATGTGAGGGGTCAGAAGTCAGATTGGCTCCACACAGAGTCAAAACACAATTACTGCGCTGAATTTTTTTTTTAATTCAAACAAAGCACTTTTACCACAAAAGGTGCAAAACCCTACATGTATGGGTTAGGGTTGTTGTTACTTCTCTAAAGAGGTTATGTTTTTACCCCTGTCCGTTTTTTTGTTTGTTAGTAAAATCACAGAAAGACAGCTCAACCAATTATCATAGAATTGTGTGGAGTGGTGTAGGATGAACATTCAATTTTTGGAGCAGATTCGGATAAATAGGGCCAATTCAGTTTTTTTTCACTTTCTGTAACATGGTGAGATAGGGCTTTCTGTCTGCAGAAGGTTGAGTCCGGCCAGGACAGCTCCTACCTTTGGGACTTTTCATAAATATTAAATGTATTCTGGAAACAGGTAAAATAAACAAAAACTCTCACTCCTGCCTCACTTTGGCCTTTTCTTTTTCTTTTCTTTTTTAACAATCCTAATATTTGTCCAGTGTTCACCTTAGGAGGTTCTCTTTTATTAAGCCAAAATTATATTCCTATCAACTAGCCGTGCCCACCACTGTCTGCGCACTGTTGGACAGGGACAATTGACACCATGAAAGGTCATTCAGGTTTAAGGGAATGTTGACAGAACACTTACAACCCCCTCTGTTTCCTGACAATTATATTCCTGCAGAAATCCATATAAGATCAACATATGAATAGTCATATGTGGGAAATCTGCAAAAATAACTGAAAAACTGCACCCAGCAGACAGTCTATGCATTTGGGGTGCACAGTTAATATTAGTTATCAATATAATGATAAATAATGAGAGACTAAACCTGTGTCCCAGTCAGAGGCTTTTACAGTTCGCATTTGAATACAGATTGCTTCAACAACTGTCCCATTACAAAGGCTCATTACATAGCAGTGAAATCAAGCACTGAAGGATCCAATGGGTCTTGGGACTCATTTTGTGTAGCTACGAAGCTAGCTATTTAAGCAGCCAAGTAAATAGAAATGCAAGAAGGAAATCCTCACTAGACCAGACCATCTCATTTCAGTTGAGGTTAAGTCCCCCTAAGAATGCAGATCCTGAACTGGGGCACAGCATTAGAATCTTTAGTCATGCTATCATCTCTGTGAGGCAGCACAAAAAATGCTTTTAGCTAAATATTCTCACCAAAATGCTAACGTTCTTACATTGACTAATGGATGTTGTAAGTTTTACAGCTGTAATTGTAGAAAAATTTATCTGCTTTGGATTTAGTCAAACACAAAAACACCACTCTCCAGTTTTCTTCATCTGGGGTTCATTAATGTCTGTACAATATGTCATGGCATTCCAAGTGACTGACCAACAGAATAGACCGACACATCCAAATCAGGTGACATTACATCCACTCAGAAACCACTTTGCTAATACAGATTAGCGACTATTATTTTTTTAGAAGACTAAAACAACTTGTCCTGTATGATATGTTCTGCTGTGATTCTACATCAGATGTGTGTATCAGATAGTCTGACCTGCAAAGTATGCAGCGAGCCAGGAGACAGCGATGCATTGTGTCCTATAATTAATGGTTCTTTGGCATGTTAAGTGAATAGAGATCCCAGCAGGCCAGGAGAAGGCCAATTAACTCCATTCCCTTCTTTCTGTTATCTCATACTCAGCTTCTGAGGGAATAATTATTCTTTCTCCTAATGGTAAGACAATAGTAGTGTGTCTATCACTATCATTTACTCTGCTACATTTCATATTTTTTTCTTCACTGTCATGTCAAATCATAGGGGGGGAAGCAAGCTTTGTTTTCTGTTTGATGAGCAGGTAATCAAATTTGCTATGGTGATTCTAGTATTTATTGAAAAGTAACTATTTCTCAAAGCTATGACACTGATATCATATGCACTTGATACATTTTGTGTGTGTTGTATATGTGCATGTAATTAGAAAAGACAGATGGAATTGAAAGAAAAGGGAAAAATGGTAAATAAGAAAACATGGGGTTAACACATTCAATCAGAGTAAAATTAATGTTGCACTCCCCACTAATGGTAACTCCAGGACTGCCCAATTACCTACATCCTGGAATCCACAAGGCAACAGTAAATATGCATCACACACAAATGATGACTCTAGTGGTCAATCAGCATGAAATATGTCAACCTAGTTTGAAAAATAAATGTCTGCTCTCATAATTTGAAACGTTGCAGTTGGCTGAGATTCATCATTTTGCTGAAATCCAATTAGTGGTGCCTCAGTCTGCACGTGAACAAAGGAACGATGTAGGTCTCCCAGTGGTGTAATAGAGAAATGCATTATAATTTCTCATAGCTTCCTAATTTCCTTTTGGCAGGGAACCAATATTTGGCTCAAACTGCTAAGCAATCATATCTTGGACGTTGTACAATTTAGGGTTGAGGATGATAACAATTTCCAATTTTTCCAACCAATATTGCAATTTAAATTATTATTTTCAATTGAGTTGATACATAAATGATGTTTATCATTAAGTTATAATGAATGGATGGATGATAATTGTGAAAATATCATAATACTTTAATATCTAACTGATAAGTGGTATTTTTGACAACTGCAGTTCAGCTGCTACAGTTTACAAAACCTTCACAAATTGAGGCAACAATTGGCATAACAATGGTGAATACTGTAAGTCATGATTTAGAGCTTTTGACATAATACGTCTAAATGAACATTAATATTTGCCCTGACATTGCCCTAACATTCTTACAATTGTTTAGTGTCCGTCAGCTCAGACAGCTCACACAACTTACCTTTTCCATCCTTACATTCTAAAATGTGACATATTCTCCTATATCCTTTGTTAATCAATAACATTTGTCTTATTTAAAGACGTGAGATCAACTTCTCATAATGAAAAGAAAACAGTCCTGCTTCTTTATGAAGTAAACTACCTTTGTTTAAACAGAACTGGTGCACACACACGTGATATTAACCAGGCAGCAGCAAAGACTTTCATTTTGTATTTTGGCAAGCTCACAAGACTTACTTTAATAAGCTGTAGCTGACTAAACTTGCCAATGGCAGCTGTCTTTTGAAGGCAGAGGGATTTGATGGTCACCAACAATACTTTCAGTCAACAAAGATTTTACATTGAGCAAAGTTAGTGTTAATAATGCATTTAAAATTAGGGCTCTAGACTTTGTACTTTGAATGTTAAAATAATTCAATATTTAGGTGCATATATACAGTAAATAGTGACATTTTTTACAGTATATATATATATTTCTTAAAGTTAAACAATGGGTTATCTTGAGATGGTTGAATTTTGATACTGTTTGAGAATAGGTAGCCTTACTCATCGAGTGTATTCACAGTGCCCTTTTAAAAGTCTGTCTGCCTGGCTGGATCTATTTCCTGTCTTCATTGTGTAATGTCTGTTGGCCTTTTTTCACCGGGTGCCAGTACGCTTCTTTTTTTTCTTAAGAATTTACAGCAGGGAGAGAGAGAAGTGCACCTACATATGACTCACTTCCAGAACAATATTTTACGGTTTTGGTAAAGTACTACATTTTTCACTTCAGCTGGATAGGTGAGATGTTTTCATAGAGACAAAGTTCACCTGCACTTATTTCCCTTCACTTCTATGCAGTGCCTTACCCTTGCATTTTCTAAACAAATTTTTGCTCTTTTAGTCCAGAAAGGGAAGCACAGAGGAAGTCTATATCTTACCTTGTGATTCGACATTTTCTTCATTATTTTGTTGTCTCTTTAGCTTGTCACAGCTTTCCCTGACTGTAATATTATAAAATATATGTTTTCTGTATGAACTAAATATTTTAAAACAGATTCTTTTGGGGGGAAAAAACAAATCCCTCTTATGTTGCTTAAAGATGATTAAATTATTATCTTGACCTGTGTGAACCTTACATGTGATGTTTTTTTTCTTTTCTTTTAATGGCAGCAGATAAGAATGAGAAATATTTTGCACTGTTCAGGTGTAATATATATGCTGCAAAAAATTCCCATTTTACAAATAATACTGTTTTAATGGTAATATTTGTATAGGAGGTTGTATCATTTGCACTTTGATTGTAGGGATGATGCCTTCGAGGCCACATCCTGGCTGCTGTGTTTACTTCACTGTGCATATCAAGGTGACAAATGATCGAGCACAGCCTTGGTCCTAGTTGACTAATAACTTACAGTTGCTGCAGCAACCTGCTTACACCCATCTGTGTGTTTCTCTAAATTATTCTCAAATGTGCACAGACCACACAGCGACAGCTCCATTGTTAATAGTCTGCAAGTCTCGGAAGCATTTTTCCTCATCAAACCCTTTATTCCATCTATTTACTTTATTGCTATCATGGCCTGACAACTACAAGCTGTTATCAGCACCTTGTTATCTAGTTATATAGTTAAGTTTATGAGCCCAAAATACAATAAAATGAAAAACAATGCTTGATGGCTGAGATGAATTATTTAGGTTGGTTGTACATTTTAAAGTATTTTTGGGAAATATTTAATGTAGGGCTGCAGCTCTCGATTATTTTTTATCGATGATAATTGAGTATTCTATCGATTATTCCATCAATTAATGGATGGAATGATCCATCCATCCATTATTGTGCTACAGTAAAAGTAATCCATGTGAAACTGTTTGGGTAAAAGGACGCTGTAACCAGTTTGTGAATTTCACATTTTTTTCAAATAGTATATTTGTATATTGCATAACTGCATATGCAGCTTGACTTCTATCTTCTTCTATCTTCAGCACCATTGCCTGATATTTCTTTGTCAATACTTTAACTACTATCATAAAAATGCTAATTGTTGTAATTTATGTTAATTTAGCAAGCATACACATTTTTATGTGCCACCTGTGAAAGTCCTGCATAATGATTGAGATATTGTTCATTTGATTTCAATAATGAACTCTTTCAGGCTTAAATAAATCTTTAAACAACCTTTTGGGGATAAAGCTCTTGGACCAAATTAACATTGATAAGACAGAGAGCAATTTCACCCCTGTGCCCGGTATTTAAATTACCACAGATCAGGCTAATGTTGTAGCATATAGAGTGTACTCATTGGACAATACATGGTAGTTTAGCTTCAGTTCTAAGCACCACAGTGTGCTGAATGTGGATCACTCAGTGTTTGGTGCTGAAATTGCTTTCAAATGCAAAACCATTTCCTTGGCTTGAAAGAATGCCTCTACACAAATGAATGTAGGCGGGTAACATGGATGCATTGCAGGAGTAGAAATTAGGAAACTTAATAGTTCGTCTTTTGCAATTCACAGATACACAAACTAGACAAATATTTTATAAAATATATAAATAGTTACACACATATTTTTAGTATACTTGATCACTTAATTAAAATGTATGTGAACCTGCAGTCTATTGTGTGTGTGTGTGTGTGTGTGTGTGTGTGTGCGTGCGCGTGCGTGCGTGCACGTGTGTGTGCACGTGTGTGTCAGATAGAAGGGGTTTCTTGTGCTCGAAATCCTCACATCAGCATTCACCTGTGAAGTGCTTATGAGGCAGAAAAGGGGCCGTGAGCCTGCAGAGTGACAGGAGGTGAATTAGAGAGTGATTAGAGGTGAATTCTAATTCACACCCCCATGTGTCTGACTGTCATGTGTAGGACAGAGCATCTCCAAACTAATGAGAGGAGTGTCAGACAGGTTGCAGCAGAGACATTCAGCTTGACAGTGACAGTCCCACATCTGAGCACACAAACACTACAGCAACATGTCCTTCCTGACAAAATCACACACGCATACACACAAATAACTGAAGTAAAGGCCATTGTCTTCCAGACAGTGTTTGACCTTTGTCTTCATGCTAGCAGGCTTTACACAAACGGATGCATACAAATAAAGCTCCTTCACCAGTTTGAGGATCCCTCTCACTTCTTTGGGCAAAGATTTTATGCTTCAAGCATATTAATTTACTTCATTTAAATATGGAGACGCATCAAAGACTACACACTTCATTTCCATCATAATGGACTTCATGCCTACTATGCCTTGCAAGAACCTAATTGATGAACATGTACATTTTCAGTATTATTAACAACAACCTTTCATTAGGGGAGGCAGTAGCACAGTCCATAGCGACTTGGCTTGGGAACCGGTTCAAGTCCAGCATGGACGGAAGTTGGAGAGGTGCTAGTTCACCTCCTTGGCTCTGCCGAGGTGCCCTTGAGCAAGGCACCTTGGCAGAGTGGTCACTGTGTGGATTGTGTTCCGTGTGTGCTCCGTTCACACGGATGGGTTAAATACAGAGGTCAAATTTCCCCATGTTTGCATGTTGCATGCTGTGTGTGGGACCATAAAGAGGAATCTTAATCTTAATCTTAATCTAATTCTTTCCTTTTGCTAGTAGAGCTTGGCAAGACAAAAGCATATGGGAAAAAGCAGTCCCATTTAAAATGTTTCTGTGCCATCATATCTGTGATGCATTGTACTATAGCCCAACAGAAAAACCTTTAGTCACAGAACAAATGTTTCACTTATTCACGTTCACAAACATTACAGCAAACCAATACACACTTATCACTAGTCCTACACCAGGACACAATGCAGCTAGGCGCACTGATCACACAAAACTCAGCCGCCACGGTCAACATCCCCCAGGGCTTCTTGTATTTGTGCCCATGAGGACAAGGAAGCCGGATTGGTCTCCGTCGCAATTGGGGGGAGGAGACAGCCACAACAGGGGATCACTGGACTCTGGGCGGTGCTCCAGGCAGAATCCCCTGGAGGGGTGTGTAGGGTGGAGGAATGCTTCACCTGTGAAGAAATAAGACCCGTAACATCTGGTAACTGAGGAAATAATAACACAGTAGCCTTAATATTTAGCTTACAAATTAATTTTTTCAATCATTACAAGGCCTGAGCACTTTCAATAGTGCAAAGTCTACAAAGCTCACTCAGAACCTTGCTGCCACATTTTAAACTGGAGCAAAATCAAGGTTGTAGGATAGTTTGAAAGATTTGGATGTCAACCAGTTATAGATGGGAATTTCAAGCTATTTGATATTGTCGATACGATTGATTATCTTGAAAACTCACCACTCACTTGGGCAAGTACCAACTACTGAGACACTCACTTACCATTTCCATTTGAATATATATAGAAATGGTATCTGTAACTGAAATCTTGTACTGGAGTCCAATGGAATGCTGGAAGTTTAATTTAACACTTATCTGTACTCTGTAGCAAATCATTTGGTACCTTTTTAAAAGTTTTGATTTTAGCCTACTTTCTATATATACTGTAGGACAAAAGTCTGAGACGAAGTGGTTATTTACTTGTGTTTCATTTGTCTCTTTTTACTTAAATTTTGTGTGTACCATGGTTATTCCACCTACATTCTGCTGTCATGGCTACTCAGTATAGTAAATGTAACTATTTTAAGTAAATGGACTTAAAGATCATTCTTTTTTTGTCCATTTGATGAAGCAGCATCCGCAGCATCATGATAGCTCTTACATTAAAGGTTCAGTGTGTATAATTTAGTGACATCTAGTGGTGGAGTTTCATGTTGCAGCTGAATACCCCTTGCATCACCCTCCCCCTTCCAAACATGAAAGAGAACCAGTCTTCAGTTGTCATTAAAACTCAAAAGTTGTTTAGTTTGTCCAGTCTGGGCTACTGTAAAAAACATGGCAGCCTTCAAAGAAGAAGACCTGCTCCTGATGTAAATATTAAGGTCCCATTCTAGGGTACAGAAAAATTATAATTCATACAATTTAGATGAAACACACTTGTGCAAACATCACTAGGATTAAGTTTATTCAATTTCTGTCAATAGATACCTTTCACCTTAATATTGCACACTGGAACGTTAATGTTTATTTACAAACTGATACATAGTAAAAGCAAGAAAATATAATTCTTCATCCAATAATCTGCTATAGCAAGTTTAATAATAATGGTAAAACAACTCTGAAAACTAAGTGTTTAGCTCTTTTACCATTTTAGGTGTTATACATGTAAATTTTGTAATGCAAATGATCTCTTTACATATGTCACTTTCTGTATTTACACCATCCACTGCTACTTTCATACAACATATCAATGTTTGTCCAAAATGACAATGTGAGGATTAAATTAAAATCCTTGCAGGGTTGTCAGGTGCACCATCTCTCTCCCGTCACCTTCAGGTCTCCAGGGACAAATATGTGATGAGAGGCAGCGAGGTGGTTTATACGGAGGTGGCTTTCATAAATAAAAGGTGAAATATGAGAGTATTAAACACTGCACTTAATCTGTCCATTCAAATTAGCTCAATTAGACAATTAATTTGTTACATTATATTTTCCTACTTAATTACATGTGCTACGAAGTAATAATTGCCTTGAAGGATGCATATTGTGATCCATCATCCCTCCAGAGTGGTGTTGAATTTTTTCTGGTAATTAACAGAGGTGTGTTCGTCTGGCTGTTGTTGACAAGCAGAGACGTGAGGATGAAATTAATAGATCCTTTTAAAATGCCTTTTCATTTTGAATTTGAAGTGTGACATTTATAAAACAGAAATGCTAAATATTGAGGGTTACTAATTACCTACATGAATTAGGTAATGTTGTAACCAATAATAGAATGTGATGTATTGTGATCTTCATAACACTGGTCGAGATTAAATGGATATAGGACTATAGAAGTGACATAACCTTCATGCATTTGCATCCTGATATGTCTATTTGCAGAGGATGCAACTGTCAGATTGGCACATTTTGCTCTGTGATATTGGTTGAAATGTAAACAGGGCAATATTGCTCTGTGGATCCCAGGAAAGTGTTGCTATGTGGGAAATGAACCATTCAGCAGCACTGTTGACAATATGATCACAGTTGAGGAGAAAGATCTCTGAAATCAATGTAAATCTAGAGACTTTTTTTGGATGTTTTTGGATAAGTATTGTTGCTGTGATACCCATCTTTGTTGTTTGGCGATAAAATTAAGGTTGAAAATTTTTAACCTCGGTTGCTCACTACTGGATGACTTCAGAATTGTTGTCATGGTCATTTACTGTAAGGCAGCGTCATGTACCAAACTGTATGTACATGAATATATATATGAAACTTGAATAAACACTTTTTATTGGTCGAAATGCACAATCTAGTTTATGTCTTCACGCTACACCTACAAAATTTACCTAGTTAGATCCAAATTTAACCATTTAATTTGAACACTACACTCTGACCACCTAGACATGGTTGTCTGGCCTCCTTGTCACATTGCATCCCGCTTGTTATTTCTCTTATATTTACTTTTCTTGCTTTGCTGTCAAAACACTTTGTAAACTCTGTTTTTATATGTTATTATTATTAGAATTAAAACATAGATTATAAATTAACAATCAACTTTTGAGAGGCTCATTCTTACAAGCTGTATACCAAGTATCTTTCCAATTGTGTCATTTGTGGGCTTAAGCTGATGGTCAGTGCTCGCAGCATTGTAGTCCCCCACTGTAAATACCATCATATGGTAAAAAACACCCAACTGTATAGTTTAATTACATTTCTCTGTTACAGAGTGTAGGGTTTCTTAGATTCTAGGTCCAATAGTTGTATAATGGTCATCCATTTTAATTTTGTATGCTGCTGATCAGTTTAATTGAATGGGGTTAAATGTTTTAATAATGGATTCGCGCAGGGATTAAAAACTCTTGGAGAGCAACACGCTTAAGGCTCCATTTTTAGAATTAACAGCTCTTAGAGGTGAAAATGGAAAGTGATATATTAAGAGAAAAGGGTTCTCAAGCCCATGAAGTTTCTGTGCATGGTCACGGTCATCTATCCTTATGTGGAACCATTAATCTTGTCACACTTTAATCACCTGTCAATTTAGCTGCAGCACTTGTTGTGAAATGAAAGGGACAATGTCAGATTCCTATATCCAGAGTTCTCCATCAAACGGACATCTCAGAATGATAAATCAACTAATTTATTGGCCTTTATTAACCTTTTGACGTTTGATTAATATTAGCATCAATAACAATAAAATGTGTCCTTGTGCTGCCATGAAAAGCTTTTTCAACATCTGTATCCAAGGTAACCAAAGCCATACAAATACATCTAGGAAAGATTTACTGTAATAGATTGTAGAAGGTGTGTCTGTCAACCCATTATTCAAAAAATTACACCATAATTATTTTGCAGTATCACCTCTTTTCTTTTCTCCTCTACTTCATTCTCTCATGTCTTTGTTAGCAGCACTTTGGCCCAGAAAGTCACCTTTATTTGACTGCTATCAATGTGGCAAGCAGGCAAGCTGGTGCATTTCAATATATAAAAGTTTCCAGTTTGAGAACAATAAAATGTTAAAATTGGATGGTAGATCAGTGTACTGATATTTCCACAGGACTGTAGTTTGTTACAGATTTCTTCATTGATTGTACTTGTTTAAGGATTCACAGGTTTGGCCCTGCCAAGGATGGTTGGCTACCTAATGTTTTGAGAAATGTTCAAAAATGTTGAAAAAGATCGGAAGGGTAAGAAAGTTCCTTAAACTGCCCATTTATCCAGATCTGTTCCACAATGCAATGGGTTCTTCCTTTTGTCATGCACCACCCCTCCACAAAATTTCATCTAAATGGGTTCTTTCATTTTTTAATGCTCCTATTGACAGACAGACAGACAAACTACATTGGCACTCAGTAGAATGTATGCCTCCCACCGCCAAGGCCCAACAGTCCCCTTAGATTCAATCAAGTTGCACACTCATAGTCATCAGTCCCCTAAATATGCCTTCAGAGAACAAACCAATGACAATGGACACATAACCTCCTTAGCTGAATAAAAGTTATAGCCTACCATACTTAACATGGTCTTTCCACTAAAACTGTGCTAAGTACATGAAAAAAGTACTGTAGACTTCCTGTTCACACTCATAGAAGTACAGTACAGTTGTATGAATAGACTTAGAGGAGTGACTTAAGAAAACCTGTAGCATTCACATCTTCTGGATTCAAAATCCAATAAAAAAAAAATAGGCACAAATGAAATGCACTCGAGGTCGTGGCCTTTTATAAAGGTCAGGCACAGATATAGAATAAACAGAAAATTTGAAGGGAGGGAAATAAAGGCAGCACACTCTAGACACATTATGGAAATTTATGTGGGCAATGTCAATGCTACTTTATTGATACACATTCATGAGGTTAAGGTCAAATACTATAAAAGAGAAATGTTTTCAATCTCATCATTAGTATTGAGCTTTTAAATTGTCATACACTCAAACAGCTGCCTCATATGCATATTTTGCTCTAAATGTGCCCATCTTTTACAAAATTAAACATTATGGTGTTCTGAAGAAGACATGAAACTAGTGATTAATAGCAACAATAAAATCATTAGGAACATGTTTATTTAGATGATAAATCAAGTGAAAAGTAGGATAAATTTTTCTGAGACTTCAGTACAAACCCCTAATTACTGCTGCATTAACTGCAGCTAACTCAAGTTCTTGTAATACTCACAAGTTCTTGCGAGAACTGCAGCAATAACTAAGACGAGGATAACAGAGGACATTTTGGCCGAAAACAACCAATAACGCAGTTTTCAAGTGGAATTTGAATGTTGGGGCTTACCGATCACAGGATCAGTATGGAGGCTTTTTTTTACATTTGAAGAGGTGGTCGCCATGTACTTCAATTGTATTGTATTTGGCTGCAACACTGTTTAGCCCTAAAACGCAAAAAGTGTTATAAAGACTCAAACACTTCACCTACACCTCCATCGGCGTAGTGGTTAGTAGATAATGATGGAATTTCATTTTTGGGTAAACTATCCCTTTGAAGTTCTATATGAAGAAGAATGGCTCCAACATGCATTATAACAGACCCAACAAATCAATAACTAAATTAGTTGCCAACTATTTGTATAATTAATTATAATCAATTATTTGTTGCAGCCCTAAACACCAGCTCGTTGGTGCATAAGATGACATGACTTTGCAGTCAGTAAAATATTTGACTATTGGGTGAACTTGCCTTTAATAACCGGGTCATCATGCTTGTGAAAGTGGAAAAAAAAAAACTTTTGATTCTTGTACATTTCTCATAATGCTTTAACTATTACTACATGCAGTTTTAATGTCTTTTCTTTATAATAGAAAAAGTCATATTTTAAGCTGCATGTGATATGAGGCGTGCTTCTCATAGTCGTTTTTCTTGCTACCAGCAAACATTTGATAACCATGAAAAGAACAACAGGATCTCTGCTGGCAGCCCTGATATTCTCACATACACATTATGCAAATTCACAGTTGATTTGACGTTGAGCTTCATTCTCCTAGTCTTTGTTCACACACTAAAAATGAAAAGGGGTCCTTTCAGCTCAGTTTCCCCTCTATGTGACTAATAACTTTAATAAAGCCAATAACTTAATGCTTTGATGAACCTTAGGGCACAGAGCAATTACTATCTGCTGAGGTGGCTTGTTTTACAACTGAGGTGAGAACAGCAATTTCAGTCGCCCAACTACCTGCCATAAATCAGCAGAGGTGAAATGTTTGAACTTCCCTTGTGAAACTGCACGATGACAGTTAAAGGAAGGCCATGATGATGGCAGCTGTATGTAATTGAATTTCTCTTTCAGACCAGACTGCCGTCAAGTCACGGACCACGAGAAGTGCTCTTGTCAACTTTTCTTGTTTGATTGATTGAAACTGTGAAGGAGCACAAAGTTTGAAGAGGCTTATATCTTGTATACTATTGTATTGTTCTTTCTTCACTATGCCCCCCCCTTCTCAAAGGATGAACATTACAAACCTGTCTATCTCTCCCTGCCAATGAACCGTGATAATTTACTCTTCCCACAACATGTGGAGTAAAGTTTATTTATTTTATTGACTCCAAATTTACTTCTGCATTTCCAATCTGGTTTCTATCACAACATTTTCTTGGAGTGCAAAAAACGGATTATTAGAACAAAAAATAGCCTAACTGCAGTTGACTGTGGATTGTAATGTTAGTGTTTCTGTCAGCTGTTTCTGTTGATTACAATGGTCATGCCTGACCTCCTAGCTCCATCCTGAGCTGTATTCATACCTCTTGTCTTCCTTTCCCTTTCATTCAGCTCAAAGCCTAGTAATCATTTTCCACCTGCAATTAATTTCTAAACAGACCCCCTCCTCTACTGTGTCCTCCCTCCCACCCCTCATCACCGTGGCCCTGTCTCCTTGGGCTCCAGGCCCTGAAATTATTTTTTTCCACCTCCAATTCGTTTACATTCTCTGCTCCCTGTTGTCCCTTTCCACAAACCTCAACAATTAATGAGTCTCTCATCAAGGTTTTGAAAAAGCTCCTCACCTTGACATATTATGACACTCTTGAGAGAGGAGGGGGTGCATTACCTAACTCAGTGTTTGTTTACCTAAAAAAAAATACAGTGTGCATAATTTGAAAGGAGTGATGGTTTCTCCAGGCTTGCAGAAAACAAATTTAATTTAAATTTTTGCCAACTCATCTGTCTTTGCTGTTGCGATAAAACATGACATGTTTTCCCCACAGAGCTGTTTAGTGTGGCCATGTCACAACTCTGAAACTTAGCAATGTGGAAATTAATTTCAGGTGCACTATTGCTGCAAAACCTTTTTTTTCCGGCTTGGAAACTTGTCAGTTTTAAATGGGGGATGGTTCACTTGGTATGGGGGGTGTGGTGGTGATCCATTTGTCAATGGGAAAAACCGGACAACTGTAAAAGTGACAGCAGGGGCTGGTTTGTTGGCAGATGAAGTTGCCATGACTTTGCGATGTTGTGTGAATGTATGTTAAGACCACCTAATGATTCCTCGACTGAGAAATGTCATGACAGTGAGAAAAGGGTGTTCTTCGGTCTGCTCTGCTAATGTCTCTAGCTTTTCATCTTTCAGCTGATTGTCAAAACAGTACACACAGACACACACATATATAGACACACACACATACTTTTGTACTTGTATCTAAGTAAGAGCAGTCATTGGCATAGGACCTTCCCTCACCATTACAACTAAATGCCTAACCCTTAACCCAAACAAGTACACATACACGTTGGGTTTCAGTGACTTCAGAGGACATTACTTTGAATCATTAACCACAGTTACTTTCTAACTAACCTAAACTTAAAACATGTCTTCACTTTAAAATTGAATTATTTTGTCAGCAAAAGATGTCCCCATAATGTCACTATAAACTAAAGTGGAAGACACACACATATTTGCACAGTTACCCTTACTAGGCCTTTGCATTGACTTACAATCATTGTGGGCTGCCGAACCAAAACCTTATCCCTTACCATAACCATGACCAATTTACATCTCATAACTTATCTCAACCAGGACCTTAGAAATGAAACTCATCAGTTCTGGTCCGTGCTGCTGGAAAAGGTCAATAAAATGTAACAGTGGATCAACAGATCACACCCCTTAGCTTTTATACACTTTAATAACATGTTTCAACATATAGTCATTTTGAGATAGTGGATATTTATAAATGAGCACAGACAAAAAGTTTTTAAAGCAGAAGCACAGTGGATCTTCATGGAAATGTCGGCAGTCTTTCAATAATAGACTGTAGGTGGAAGTGAGAATGTAGCAGGGTAAAAAAAAAGAAGAAATTTCCATATAAATGGTGAAGTTCTTAAAATGAATTGGGCAGGTGAATTGAAGTTAAGCTTGTTCTGCTTGAAGCCACTCACTGCAAAACATCATAATTAAACAGAATAGAAAACACAAATTTCAGCGGTTCCATTTTCCTTCAGTATTACATGTTCACAAAGAAAATACTTCAAGTATTATAACCTTAGCTCTGTCTGTTCTCTCACCCAAAAGTGGATGACTTAAGTGTTGAGCAATGTGGTTCTGGTGCACTGGTTTGATTCCCAGCTTTGGTGTTTGAGGTGAAAACGTATACACAAAAACCCTACTGCTCAGTGTGGATATGCGTATAATTGTGTGTTTGTAGGAATTAGGTATTCATTGTAAAGCATACTTCAACAGGTAACAAACTAAAAAGAAAAGCAGAGGCGACATCGTCAACTTATTGAGATTTGAGTTAGTTGATATTACCACAATGGCTACATTTCCAGACATTGAGTAACTTATTCATATGTGTGTGTGTATATATATATATATATATATCGGTGGAGCCAAACCACGAGAGGAGCACTGAGTCATTTAAACCACCTCCTGACACTCTACTGGCCAGACGGTGGCGCTAACGTGACGTGTTTCAACAGAAAAGAAGAAATTTGAATTTTGTATAATACTGTATATAGACATATATATATATTAAGTGGGCCAACAGAGGTGCTAAAGGGTCATCAGGAGGGATTTACTTTAGTGTGACCAAGCAAAGACTCAAAGCTCTGTCCCGCTCTATCCTTGTCCTCTAACCAGAAGGGTGATGTCTTCCATGTACTATATTATAATATAATAATTTACCAAAAGGGCATTAGGGTCTTTGACCCACAAATTGGAAAAATGGACTCCAGGTACAATATTTTAATTCGAAGAGTGCATTATAATAGAACCCTGAACCTCTTGTAGAGGACCTGAGCTTGAGGAAGACATTTGCACCAACCACATGTAAGGGTGAGTGGGATACTTCACATTTTTTTAGACATATCGTCGTATGTAATTCTGCATAAAAACATAAGTGTTTAGGAGTTATGAAGTACCTACATGCCTTTAGTAGGGGTGTGTACTGTTAAAAAAAAAGTGGACCTTCATACGATTCGTCCAAATTGTATGGATGGGTAGCTGAAGAAAAGGGTAATGTTTCGAGGCCTTATAATCTGTTTGTCTAAACTCATGAAAATTACAAATTTATCCAACAGAATCCCAAGCAAATTATTTTCAAACTGTGATTAATTGTGTCTGTTGAACATGCACTCACTAACACACACTACAGAAAAAAAATCAATTTCTGGCCACAGGGCAAAGGCTCTAAACAGTAGAAGGGGCAAGGTTAATATACAATAATTATTCATTTACTCGAATCCATATTCAAAATTAACATAAAACCTTTTACTGGAACTGTGACGTCTACTATTGCTACTTCTTCTGCTGCTCTAGATTGAAATATGTTGAAATAATACAAATACAGTGTGTACAGCAGGTAAAGGTTTAAGCTTGGTTTAAGCTCCAACACTCCAACATCATCTTTGATATCTAGTCATTTTCAGAGCATACCCTTCTCCAGTTGCACTTTTTAGTAACTGGTTATATTATGTCATATCTGGCACTCAGATTTGAAAGGGAAAATCTTTAGGAAGTGGATGTCTACAGACCTGATTAAGCTTATCAAGAGAGGACACCTCGTCCTTAGCCTTTGTCAGAACCAGTGCTCCCACGACTCGATTGTCCATTTTATGACTGTTTGATGCATTATCGTCTATTTGCTTGAGGCCAATCTGCTGTCACTTTTAACCAGAGGCTCTCTGTGCCGTGAAAGTTGGGATTTATTTACGTCTCCTGCTTGCTCACAACATAAAGTCCCCAGACTCCACAACACCCAGATTTAGAGTGGGGGCTTTCTTTGTTTATTTTCTTCTACCAGTGTTATTACCCCACCACAGCCAGTTTAGCCAAATTGGAAATTCACTTGAGTTACTTGAGTGTATCGGCGGACGCATGTCTTGTGCCTTCCAGAAAATGGATAGCCGGAGCAGTTAAAGGCAGGAACGAGGGAAATGTTAAATTGCCTGTTATTGATTTGTAAAACCAAATTCCTGCAACATTTCATTGAAACTGTTCTTGTAGACAGCTCGTCTGCCTGTTTTTTCAGCATTTTATTATCCATCTAAAAATAACACATCTGAATGGTGGAGTTCTGTTTTTGCAGAGAGGGTCAAATAAAGATCCATTACAAGTAAGACATTTACTGTAGCTGATGCTCTTTTACAGGAGGACTTCAATCAGTCTATAGCTAAGGGGGTTAGATGTCTTTCTCAAGGACAGTGCGACAGCACAAGTGACTTAGCTTTTGACCTTTTACCACTCCATTATAGGGTTGTCAATCTAAATACTGGTCCATTAACTGATACTCTTTACAGCTTTACTCAAAGTAGTCTAGCCTTTTCATGCAGTGGAATGGTAGGGATGTGTTGCTACTCAGGAGGGCATGTCTTATGTCTGTCATCCAATCTGCTCCACCACATTCAACTTTATCCTCTTTAAGTCTTCCCAAGAAATCATTTTGCCAACATACATGATCAGAGTTTTTTCATTGAACCATTTTGAATTAAGTGGGTTCGTGGTGTGAATACATATTCGGTTCTATGCTATAAAAAGATGGGCTCTCATCCATGACTGAGAGTTAAATCCAGATTGTCCATGCAGGTGGAACGTTGTCTCTTTTTATTATCATCATTCATTTACTCTTTTTTTAAATGGCTTGTTGAAACTATCTCTTGCAAATATTACCCAATCATTATTAGCGTCTCATAATGCCAAAAGCCACAACCAGCACATTTTGATCAAATACGACCCTATGAAACTGCCTCATGGATTTTGGCAGATACCTTAGCTACCTACCATTTAATTACAACTTGCTGAGATAATCTTTGGAGCAGTTTAGCTGAACAGTAATTGTAAAAGTTGGATGTAAATGGCCATAATAGCATTCACACAAAATAGACCTACAAGTATAGATGGCACAGAACTGCACAATATGATCAGACTGTTTCAAACCTTAGACTGTATATAAAGATGAACGACATGACTGCTCCCCAAAAGTGAAACCTAAGCAGGTTGATCAGCACATGGTGACTGGCTGCAGCATAGGTTACATATCCACGTTAGCAGATGGACATGGACCAAACTATATAGTCAAACCAAACGTCAAATGAATTTTAAAGAAGGTATTTCCACTGCGAGCATTACCACTAATAACAACAATTTATGAGGTATACTTTCTGTCTTTTTAAATAATAAAAAAAAAGCAATTTATTAAAAGCCAATTGAAACAAAGCATTAATAATGATACAAGCAGATCTCTAATTCAAGGCTATTCCTATGCCCTTATTTCAAATGCCCTACTTCCCTCTGTCTTTGGTTTGCTGGTCAAGATAGTCAGGAACAATTTGTTGGCAGACTCAAGGTGGAGGTTTTGAAGAGATATGCTTAGTACAAAATGAGGCCAGGCCAACTTGTATACCCTGAAACTAGCAGTCGTTGGTTGTTGTTTTAATCGATTCTAAAGGCCACATGTTACAACGGCGAGACAAAGAAAGTCAAGGGTCCTCCAATTTTCTGAACATGTTTTGTTCAAGCTGAAGATGGTTAACTGTTCTCTGGGGCGACAGTGATCTAACTTACATCCATCTAATGAGCTTGAGGCAAAAGATTTATCTATCCTGGAATCAGAGGAGTGATCTAATCATGGCAATGCCCCATGTTGACAGATGGCTAATTTTATGATGTAAATGGTTAGTGAAATTGAAATCAGAATTTAAAAAGACTGAAAGATTTGTTATGAGACCGTAGCCTCTCATCAGTCATCAGCATTTATCTTCAGACTGTTACAGGACGGGAGTCTGGCTGTCTGCAGGATACTTTAGGTTGAGAGTGAGTTTACAGAGCAGAGGCCTATTGAGTTAATGGATGAATATATCCAGTATGTTTACTTAATTTACTTAACCCACAGTGGGGACAAGAGGAGAACATTTGGAACCTCAGTAGTAATTGCTCCCGTCTAGATGAAGTGTTCCTAAATTTCATACTAATACTATTTTTCCTTAACGAAGACTAAAAACCAAATGAGACACTCTCCTTTTAGAACTACCTATTTCTTTTGACGATCTCAATAAAAGCAGCAGAATGAGCAAGGAACATTAAATCCATTCAACAGTCAACATCTTTGTTCGGCGATTTGTCAATTAACACCTTTACAAGAAATTTACATCAAGTAATAGTGGATTCAAAATCTTACAGAAACAATGCAAAGCAAAAAAGGGCTCCTTGCCGAGTATTGACAATGCTCTGAAAACACTGGCCAAAAAATCAATATCTTCAGTGAATGGGTGAGCAGATTTCTATTAAGAGGATTATATCCAACAATGTTCAACAGACTTTGTGTTGTTTTTACTGTAACAGATATTTTACTTTCAAACTTTAAAGTGCCATTGGCAGCTATAGATATTGGCAATAACGTCCTGGTGGGCAACTTTTCCAGATTCTCGTGGGAAACCGAGCTTGAATATATCAGTATCACTCTTCTTGACACACAAACCAAAATACAGGTGCAAGGTAACTTGTGAGGAAGAAAAGCATCAATCGAAACATGCAGCACCACTCATGTGTTCAATGCAAATAAAGAATCCTTATTCTTCAGGGTCTTGTCCTTTAAGTTGCTTTTTCTTAAAAATCTTCAGCCTTAGCATAAGTGTGTGTGTGTGTCTGTGTGTGTGTGTGTGTGTGTGTGTGTGTGTGTGTGTGTTAATGTCACACAAAGTTGCCCCACTTGTGCAAAGTCAACCTCATTTATTTGAAAGCTTTCGGATTATCCAGCAAGTAGTTCTACGGTTTCTAAAATTCTGTCGATTTGAAATAGACATTGTACATGCCCATGTTGTCCAACTGTGACCTTAACTCTGTCATTGGTCTCTGCTTCACACTTCAAGCTGCAATTTCCTTTGCATTAATGATGCCACTGCAAAAAACATCTCTGCCAGATTTGCATCCAATGATTTGAAGACAGCTAGTGCTACAAGCTATCCTCTCTGCTCCCTCTGACAGATTTATTACGCACACCAGTAATCGTTCCGAGTGTCCATCTCCTGCCTCAGTGGACACTGTGTAGTGTGATTTGCCTTATTTCAGAGATAACGACATTTGTAATTTGTTGTGTATTGTATTCTATCATAACCCTCAGAGATGATGACATATGTTAAGTGGTATACAATGAGGTCGCAGTGATTGAGGGTCAACCTTGGTTATGGCTTGCCTGTTTCATCACGGCTTTACTAATATGACTGTAACAGACAAAATACTCAGTTATTTCATGTGTCGATGTCGCAGTTATTCTTTCATTAAAGTCACAGGTGTGGGCGATATGACTTCAAATCAATATCATGATTATTTCAAACGTTTACCTCGATTGTGAGGAATTGCACACGCATGAGGTGCATCACTCAGCGCTGGTTACACTACATAGAAAGGTAAGTGTAATTTTTTTTGTTCCCTACAAATCAACTTAGCTTTTTTTAATGTTGAAATTTAGGATTGACAGAAGTATTGTGCCTTTTTTTTTCTGTCTCCAGTCCTCCCTTTGGCAGTCAAAAATCGGCAGTTATTCCATTGCATGAACTTTACAGTGATTTGGCTAAGGATTTTAGCCTGAAGATTATACAGGAACAGACAGCTCAAAACATGAAGTTTCTATACACATAACTGCAACAGAATATCTTTAGTACAACATTTAATGGTGTAATTAAATTGAATATCCTGGTTTCACCCTTCATGTTTATTAATGGTTCTCAGGTATCTCTTGGTCTTGATCTGTGATTTCAGTTGCTCATTGTCCATTGTCCTTGTCTTGCTGCTTTACATCAATACTGGCCTGGACACTGTCTTTTTCACTTAATTGATTTCTATTGCTTTCGTCTGCAATAAGTCTGAAAAGAGCAAATTATTTATTATCTCAGACTGAAGGGTATCCAACAAGATTTTACAACCTCAGTAAGATGAACATTAGTGACATTACAATGGTTTAAAAGGCTTTAAAATTTAAAGTTGTAGATTCTTAGGAAAGCTCCTTGGTGGCAAATAAAAAAAGGCAGCTAGCTTCTACTCAATCATCTCCTGCTCAACTGTAAATTTAGCAGTGATAAGGTCTACTGTGTTTAGGAAACTGGAATTTCCAAGCTGAAAAAAAAAAATAAAATAGGGAAAGAAGTAATTATTATTTTACCCATTAATTAATCTAACAACTGTTATCAGTTAATTACATGATTGATCTAAACAAATGTCAAACAATGCTCATTGCAACTTCCTGGAGTCCAAAGTGGTGTTTGCAGATGTCCTAAAGACATTTAGCTAACAATTACATAACTCATGTTGCTCATGTTTAATATTAGTGTCCAGATATCTGTAGTTCTTCATCTGTGATTTCAGTTGCTCCATGTCCGTTGTCTGTCTTGCTGCTGTACGTCGGTACTGGCCTGGTCATTGTCTGTTTCCCCTAATTGATTTCTGTTGCTTTCATCAGTCAAAAGAGAGCAAATCATTTACTATGTCAGACTGAATGGAATCCAACAAAATGTTACAACCTCAGTAAAATGAATATCTATCAGACAATACATTGATTTAAAAGCCTTTGATTTTGGGTTTTAAATGTCTGATATGTCTTTAGATCAATTCAGTCAGGACTTATCCAGAGAACACACAGCCCCATGACACTGACACTGATGGATACTGATTGATTGATGACCACTGAAGTTTAATGTATTTTTCTTTGCCTTACTGAAATGTTTCCAGTGAAATTTTACTAATACCACTGACTCAAATCATATCACTCAGTTTTATCATACAAACATTCAGAACTAGTTAATTCAGAGGAAGAACAAATGGAAATCAATCATTTCTTTGGTTGTACAGGAAAACATTCAGCTTGTGGTTAGAAAAACAAAAAATACATTCAAATCAAGGGTCAGACTGACAGATCGCTTCCAATCATTGTGGCACAGTTATGGAGGCCTTCACCCAGTGTTAAACAGCTACTAGGAAAAGTCCAAACTCACACTACGATGGTTCACCTTCAGTGCATTACAGACCCACAAAACCTGCCTTTTGTGGGTCATGCCTGTTTGGAATGGGCTGTTGGCTTGACCTGCTGGTTGAAGTTTTGTTGAACAGCCAAAGTGACCTGCAATAAATGAGCCTCAGCAAGTAAAGACCAGCTGCAGACTTAGTGAGGACACAAAAAGAGCTGTTTGCCTGTTAATTCAAAGTTAAATTGAGCTCGACTCGCAAAACCCTGATGGGAAGAATCGGGTCATAAACACATTTCTTTGGTTGTTTGTCAGCAGGATTATGTAAAAACTGAAGAATGGTTTTCTAAGAAACTTAGGGAAAAGATGCATCGAGAAATAAACTGCTTTTTTTTAAAATTACTTTCTTTAACATTATTGGAGGGCTTTTCTTTTTGACATTTTCACCAATTTTCCTGGCAGGAATAAAAAATATCTAACTGACATATTCGGGGGACTGATGTCAATGAGTGTGTGGAATTTGGTGCAACTTGATTTAATTTAAGAGGTCTGTTGAGCCTTGGTGGAGGGGTGCACTCCACCGAGGGCCATTCTGGTTCAAAATGTATTAATATTGAACAGTTCATTGACAATTTTGTTATTGATCTTGGTGTTTGAATCTTTTCTACGCCTCTTGCATTCGGGAGTTTTTTTAATTAATGATGGCTAGAGGTGTATAAAAATATAAAATGATTCGTACAATTTACGATTTTATTTGCATTCACAGTTTATTTTTATATACAGTTGTTCCCATTGCCTTTGACATTTAACTTCATGCTGTGACCGTAAATGGATCCTAGCATAGAGACCTGTGGTGCCCAGAGGCCATGCTTACCTCCGTCCTACTTGTGCCCTGCTTCCTCTGCACCGAGTTACCTGCATAATGCATCATGTATGTGGATCCTCCTCTGTGCAGAACCCGACTTAATGTGGTTGTTTATTCATCTAGTCGAGTGACAACCCCAGGCAGTCAGTAGCAGGGATGCAATATCAGAGGCTCTCTGTTAAGGAGGATGAAGCCAGTGTTTAATGATACAAGACTGATAGAGACCAAGTATCCCTGCAATGTGGAGTGCTGTTTACTTTTGTCAGACTTAAGTAAAAGACTGTGTTTATTTGCCGTTTCAAACAGTCTTCCCTGCTCGTTCTCAGTACCATCAACTGACTCCATCAAAACTCTAACCAAGAGAAGTGTGAGAAAGAGAATGATGCAACAACAGTACTTTTCTGCAGCCTCCCTGCACTATTTTCTCTTAACATGGCAAAGTGGAGTCCTTTCACTCAAATGTATCAGTCTAAATTATGACACTTAGCAGCTCTACTGCACCATGTAATGCTGTAGCATTGCTACAGTAAGTCCAATACATATTCAATTCAATTCAATTTTATTTATATAGCGCCAATTCATAATTTACATTATCTCAAGGCACTTTACATTTAAAGGTCAAGACCTTAAAACAATAGTAACATAGAGAAACCCAACAGTTCCCACAATGAGCAAGCACAGGCGACTGTGGAGAGGAAAAACTCCCTCATTAACAGGGAGAAACCTCTGGCAGAACCAGGCTCAATGTGGGCGGTCATCTGCCTCGACTGGTTGGGGTGAGGAAAGAAAAGTAAGGGGGGAGGAAAGGAGAGATGGGTGGAAAGCGGGGGAGAGAAGAGAGAGATGAGGTGGAGAGAGAGAGACCGGGAACAATTTGGCACCATCAGTATCAAGGCTGACTATAACAATAACTAAATAAATAATGATGACAATGGTGATGGTAGTCGTTGTTGTCCTGCAGTCCCGGTGCCGGAGTTATCTGAAACGAGATAGAGAGAAGAGCCAGAGGGACTATGGGAGGACAAAGTGACACTTTGACATGATGACATGTTAAAACTAATAAATAAATAAATAAACAGGTGTGAGGGGGCAGAGAGACAGAGAGACAGAGGGAAGTGATGAGGTGCTCAGTGCATGATGGGAGTTCCCCCAGCAGTCTAGACCTATAGCAGCACAACTAAGGGATGGTTCAGGACTCACCTGATCCAGAACTAACTAAAGGCTTTGTCAAAGAGGAAGGTTTTTAGTTTTACTTTAAATGCTGGGACAGTGTCTGCCTCCCGAACCCAGAGTGGGAGCTGGTTCCATAGGAGAGGAGCCTGATAGCTAAATGTTCTACCTCTTGCTCTACTCTTACAGACTCTTGGAACCACTAGAGAGCCTGTGTTTTGGGAACAAAGTGATCTACTTGGATAATAAGGTGTTATCAGCTCTTTGATATATGAGGGGGCGTGATTGTTGAGGGCTTTAAAAGTGAGGAGCAGGATCTTGAATTCTATTCTAAATTTTACCGGGAGCCAATGTAAGGAAGCTAAGACAGGAGTGATATGATCTCTCCTTTTAGTTCCTGTCAGCACTCGTGCTGCAGCATTTTGGACCAACTGGAGACTTTTAACAGTCTTCATGGAGCATCCTGCTAATAGTTGCAGTAATCTAATCTAGAGGTTACAAATGCGTGGACTAGTTTTTCAGCATCCTGCTTAGACAGGATGTTTCTAATTTTGGTAATATTGCGCAGATGGAAGAAAGCCGTCCTAGACACTAGTTTAATATGGGGGTCAAATGACATGTCTTGGTCAGACAACACTCCAAGGTTCCTCACAGTGGAGCTGGAAGCCAGACTGACACCATCCAAAGTGACTATCTGGTCAGACAGTGTTTCTCTGAGATGTTTAGGGCCAGTTACAACAACCTCAGTTTTGTCTGAGTTCAAAAGTAGAAAATTTTGGGTCATCCAGGCCTTGATATCTTTGAGACATTCCTGAAGTTGAACTAGGCGATTAGATTCATCATGCTTCATGGAAATATACAATTGGGTGTCGTCTGCATAGCAGTGGAATTGTATGTGGTGCTGTCTGATAATGTTGCCTAAGGGGAGCATATATAGGGTGAAGAGTATTGGTCCAAGGACAGAACCTTGTGGAACTCCATGATTAACTTGCATGTGCATGGAGGAGTCATTGTTAACATTAACAAATTGGAATCTATCTGATAAATATGATTTAAACCAGTGTAGTGCTGTTCCTTTAATTCCTATATGTTGTTCTAATCTCTGTAGCAGAATCTTATGATCTATTGTGTCGAAGGCTGCACTAAGGTCCAACAAGACGAGGACAGAGACAAGTCCATCATCTGATGCCATAAGAAGGTCATTAGTGACTTTCAATAGTGCTGTTTCTGTGCTGTGATAGGTTCTAAATCCTGACTGAAATTTTTCCAATAAACCGTTACTATCTAAGTAACCACACAGCTGGTTAGCAACGGCTTTTCCTAGGATTTTGGAAATGAAGGGCAGGTTGGATATGGGTCTATAGTTAGCTAAAACCTCTGGATCAAGCGTAGGCTTTTTAAGCAGAGGTTTAATAACGGCTACCTTAAAAGCCTGTGGTACGTAGCCGGTTAGCAAAGACATATTAATCTGATTTAAAATGGAACTGTCAATTAGGGGGAGGACTTCTTTAAAAAGTCTAGTTGGAACAGTGTCCAGCTGACAAGTAGTTGGTTTAGATGATGAAACTAATGAGGTCAGTTCAGGAAGATCAATAGAGTAAAATTTGTTTAGACATAAATCTGGTGCTATGGTTTCAGGACCAGACAATGTATCAGTGTTATTCACTGGGAGGAGGTGGTGGATTTTATCCCTGATGGTTTTAATTTTATTAGTATCCAGTGTGTCTTCTCTGCACAGCTCACCCTCTCAGTTTCTGCACTGCAGGAAATTACCTGGAGCTGAGTAAGTCAGTAGAATTGCTGTGTAATCTTCAAATTATTTCACAGTAATATCACACTCTACTATTTATACACTGCTCATGAATTTGAGATGCTGTAGCTACCCCATCAATATCCCTGGATGCATTATACCTTTTGGGATGTTATAAATAGATGAACGGTAATGCTTTTTGGTTATATTTTAGTATTTAATAAGATTTCTTTTGCATTCATGTTTTGCTGGATCAACTAAAAACTCTCCCCTCCCACACCCAACTTTTTTTACGCCTAATGCATTTAAGAAACTAGACTTATTAAGTAGTAAAAAAAACTGAAAATCAAAACAAATATTCATGATCAATTAATCTGCTACCTCTACTGTTAAAACTGCTTTTTTGATCAAATGATTTAGTTTTACACACCAGAAAATTGTGAAAGAATACCCTGTCTAAGAGGAAAAGGGGAAATCCTCAAAAATGTTTTACAATTTGATTGTATTTTCATGTGAAATGTATCTAAAGGTCTGAATAATAACTCATCTATTAATACAATAATTCACATGTCACAAGCATGACACTTAGTTTGACAGATTGTATCATTATGTCTCCTGCCCGCCACAATCCTGCCACTGTGTGATGACGGCAGGTTTGGGTGTCGATATGCTCTGTAGCTCTGGCAGAGGACACAAGGAACATGACTGTCATCTCTGTGTTTATTTGAATGGGAGACTTTAATCAAGGCTCCTCATGTGACTGAGGAGAACTGACAAGTGACTGTGACTGACGACAGGCCGTCTCTACAATTGTTGACTCGCTGTGTTTTGGTTTGGGGGGCAGCTAATATTACATGATATTCACAATGTTTTGATTAAAACCATGAAGCGCTGTCACTATGGTGACAACAGAGTAACGCTGTTATCTCTGCTGGGGATTTGCCACTTCTGTTCTGGCACAGTGTTCAACGGATTGTTATTAAAGTTGTATTCATAATTCATCGAACCGTGTTGCTAGCTGGGTGATCATGTATCAAGCCTACTAGCCTGTCTCTAAATCATTGTCCAAAGGATTTGTTTGTGGTTAATTCATCAAATAGTACGTGTGTTATGAATTTTCTTCTGTAAATGAGGGCACAGAAGTGTTTTTAAATGCGTGCAGTTACATTCTCACCCAACAAATTTCCACGTCACTCGGAAAATGTTGCCATGGTGCACCTCTGTCTTGCTTTGAGTCACTTGTTGACCATCTTTTACACTTTCTCACATAACTATATAGCTAAATATAGACAGAGGCATATTAGTGCACAATACCGATATCAGTGGAGTGCACCTGGGATACGCATTTGAAATAGAAATGCTTTTTCTATTTTGTAATTACCCGCATAGTGTGAGAACTACAGTAAACCCACTACTTTTAGAGCACCATATCTTTGCAGCTTAGATCTAATGCACTGTGTATCCTACTAAAGGGCTGCGAGGCTGTATGTGTGCGTGCATGTGGTGAAGCAGACTTTTGTGGTCTCTGACTCTTAAAAACACATCAAAGTGAAGGAGAGAGGCAATGGTAAGGACTCTGCATCATGCCCGATAAGGAGAAGTTTCCATTAAGTCGCATTGCCTCAAAGGGATTAAAGAAAAATTTCTCTCTTCCTCCTCCTAAAATGGTTTCCGGACGCTTTTCCTCTTTGCCATTCTTCTGCTTTTTGTGCTAGGGCTCCCTCTTTTACACTGTTTATTGGTGTGGTGACATCTCTTTTTTCCACCTCCCCCTCTTCAAGCTGCAGCTGTTTATTCATTTGTTGCCATGATTTGCCGCATAAACCAAACTTCTTTCACACATTTCTGTCATTTCAAAATCCACAACATCTAATGGGCCAAGAGTTAAAAGCTCCATATGTAACATACAGAAAATCCTTGTTATTAATGCCAGCTGTGACCTTTAAGTGAACACCAGTCTGCCTCGTGTTGCTCACGCATTATTGATGGCATGAGCGACCATCCTGGGCATTAGCTTAAACAGTGATATGACATATTTTACCTGTTTGACCTGCGTCATGTTGACAGCTAAAGTTGCACTGTTATTTTAACTATATTTATAGATTTTATTGGACTCTCCAGTGCTGGCAACTGCTAAGTCGTGTGGAGATAGATCTAACTTTGTAATGCTACAGTTTGATAAATGTTAAGTTTTTATTTATTTTTATTGTAAAAAAGGATTTGTTTAAGGATCTGACTGATCACTAGCCTTTCACAGATATGAGAATCAGCATTCGTGCTTGTCGATATGAAAACCTTTCTTTTACAGACTAACAATGAAGAAAGTTCTATGTTTTACCATAACAATATCAAAAGTTTATTTTTGCCTCAACGTTGCATTTGCATCAGTATCAGAGTATCAAGGTTTCAAATATACAGTTTTGAAATATCTTGAGAATAAAGTTGTAATTTAGGGAAACGTCATAAAAAGTTGTAAACACGTCATTCCCATGAAACTACTTCATTAGATGTGCCACATGCTCTCTGGGTAATTCACAGTGGACATAATAATGAAAGATACAGCTAAGCCACATAGAGACAGCCTGTACTTACAGAGGACCCTATGAGAATATACCCAGTTCTTCTGAAGAATCACAGCACCAACCTTTACATTTATTGTGACAGGTGATAGATGTCCCTGAGAACTGATTGATAGTTGTCTCTTGTCCATTCTTTCCAAGAGGGGATAAGACTCTGTGACACTCATCATGGTCCTTGTTGTGCAGTTGACCTACACTTTGATCTGCTGCATCTACCCGAAGTGACCCCTGCACTCTGTTGTAAGCCATCTGCCCTCGTATTGTTACTCAGTTTAAAGGTACAGAGGAGATGATACGAGTGCGGCTGTGACCTAAACCTTTAGGTGTGAAATGTGTGTAACTGTGGGAACAAAGTTTTCCTAGTGATGAAAAAAATTATAATTAGTAATCCCAGCTGTACATCCCTGGATAAATAAAAGCTGTACTGTACCTTACATGTGTTGTTGGCTTCAAGTAATGATACAATATGTTCTCTGCTTTTGAAGCAGTAGCTGGGAACTGGGCATTCAGGTAAAAATGCACTAACCTGATTAACATAATATAAATTATGAGAAATGACTCTGCTCTGTGATTTCTATTCATTTTTGTCTTTACTAAAGGTTGGTGTATGTTGATGTGCCTCTCTTTGCACAGTTTAAAAAACTTCATTCATTTTTAGAAATGATGATTCCTCACTTCAGTGACTACTGCACAACTCAGGCAATGGTTTCTAAAGTAGGTACAGCTGCAGCATGGGGTCCCTTAAAGCTATACAGTGTGTAGAACTTTGTGATATCTAGTGTTGAAGTTGCATGTTGCAGCTGAACACCCCTCACCTCACCCTCCCCTTCCAAACATGTAAGAGAACCTGTGGAAACCTTCAGTTGTCATAAAAACTCAAAAGGTTTTTAGTTTGTCTGGACTAAAAAAACATGGTGGCCTCCGTAGAGAGGACCCCCCTCAATGTAAATATAAAGTATTTAAATATAAAGGGCCTTTTCTAGGGGAAAGAAAAATACAATCTAGATGAAACAAACTATTGAAAACATCATGAGGATTATTCTACATTAAATTTCTTCCAGTAGATCCCTGTCACCTGAATCTTACACACTGGACCTAAAGGTATACAGTGCATGGAGTGTTCTTTTTTTTAGGCCTATCTGCAGGTGTTGCATGTCCTTGTGCACATACATTTTAGTAAATTACTCAAAAAACATAAGCAATATATTTACACGTGTTGTCAGACAAATCAGAACTGAAGTACTGGAACTACTTTGATACCACAGCTAATGACTCACATTTGCTGGGTTTCAAAGTAATGCAACATGTTGTCATACAGCAGTCAGAGATAGTGACTGTCAGTATATGATTGTAGGATTTGCCATTGTAAATGAGTTCAGTTTAATGTGGATAAATAACACAGACATGTTCAGTATTTGACCAAACCTGTGTTTCTTAATTTCACAACTGTGTTGTTTCTTTAAATTTCACGATTTGTTTTTGTGAGTACTGATCCTAAATCCTTCCCCTTTACAACAAATGAAATGGATAAACGAGAAACCGTTTTCATCGGCTTTCTCACCCTGTGACTAACATCAAAGTATTTTCAGATCTGTGAGGAGAGCATTGACTTCAGATGAGGGGATCATCATCTTTATATCTGTAATTCATTAAACCTGCATGGATCATTGGGGAAACATATCAGCCATAATAATTAGATTAAAGCTATAAATCCAGGATCGGTCATATCAAAGTTGAGTGTTACCTTTTATAAGTCATTATAAGTCATTTTCTGCATGAGATATGAAGGTCTTCAAAGTTTATAGAGTGGGAATCTCATGCATTGCAGCATTTTTTTCACTTAGTGTTTCAAATGTATAAATTACTTTGGAGATAATTACACATAAAGTGAATTGGCTAGTTGGCCCTGTGGGTGAGTGAGGAAGTAAGCTAGGGTTCGCATTCTTGTTCATACAACTGCAGCTCCCACAGGCTGAGGCGTCTGTACAGTGAGGCTTTGACTGGGGTTTATAACATGAACCTCCCAAGTGAGGCTCAGCAGACTCCCTGAATAATTGGGGACCAGAGCCAGGTTTGCTGCTGCGGCCTTGAGACAATGGTTCCCTGGATTGGCTCGGTTTCATCCACGGTTTGTCACAATGGCTCCACGCAGCCACCACAGTATTCCTTTGAATCCCTCGATCACTGTCAACAGTGTGAGCTGCAAGGGACGTGAAACTGCCCCCCTCTTCATCACCCATCCCTGTAAGTGCATCTGCACCTTATGAACAAATTTAGGTCCTGAAGGGCTTCGATCACGTCATCTTTCACAGAGACCCGGCCTTCTCTTAGCAGTGGGCTCTCTCCATTACTCAGATTGGTTTGCCCAACCATTGGTCAAAATGGAGAATAGGAACTCGAAGCACAGACCTCACTGCTACTAATCTTCATCCTCATTTATTCCCCTAAAACCATCAAGAATGGATGGTACCTTCACAGTTAATGGTATGAAGTCAAATGCATGGTTCCAAGATGAGACAAATGAAGCTCCACTGAACATAATAGAACACTAAGAGGTGGAAACATGGGGAGAAAAGAAGCCAGTTTTCATGATGCAAAGGGCAATACAAGTTATCACAGAAAACCCTTACCTCTCGCCACATATATACTAAGCACTCCAAGAAAATACAGTATTGTAGTACTTAGTAGTTTTATAAGGGTGGGGATACAGGGGAGCAGGGGTGGGGCCATACAATTATATTTATAAATCTCACAAAATAAATGAAGATGGGGTGAAGTTACATTTAAGGCATTTCAAGGCCATGGTTGTAATTGTTTCATGACAAACCTTTTGATATTTCCTTTTGAGCAACAAAGAAGAGTAATGCACTACTGAAGAGGGACTTTAACAATGCTTAGGTAAGGAACTTAAGTATTAAACTTATTTTTGCACATTAGTCCTTAGATTATCATATTACTATCACAGATAGAAACTTTTTAATCACATTTTTAAATATCAACTTGCTGAAATATACTGACCCCGGCCCGTAAACTCCTGGCAGTCTCCACTCTTTAATCTATGATTTTCATACATTTCAAAATCTGTCTACTTTAGAGCTCAGGTTGTAAATATTAAAAATGCATGATATAGCCTGGGGAGCTGAGATCGGTCTTCAAAACGACTGGTGTGGTTTATAATCTGGGGTGCAACTCCTTTTTTTTTTTTTTTTTTTCTTTATAATACTCCAGTGAGTACCTGAAGATGTATGCAGGTACTGACTTCGTATGATGATGACACTCTGGGATTTGAATCATCCCTGTTTTATTCACCACTTTTGCATCTTTTCCATATACATACTTCTTTCACATGCACACATGCTGCTGGCCTTGTATTAGACATATGATTCGGTATCAGGACTATTATGCTAAACACAACTTCACTTTAGAAGTTTGTTTTAATGAATGCCGTTGCAAATAAGTGCAATACTGTCATGAGCTGTGCCTGTAAACTATAACATATTACACAATTAAAAACACCATTTTAAATGCATTCAAGGTGTTTATCCATGCACCACTTCCACGTTGTCTGACAGGGATGTGTTTACCTGTCAACTCTAACCCTCACAACCTATTACAGTGTATTTGTAAAGCTACTTACTAGTGGCTGCTGTGCAAATTCAAATCCTTTACAAGCAAATTATCATGTCAGTTTGTCAGCCTTTACTTCACTTGAAAATCAAAGCCGTGTCTGAATCACATCTACTGACAGCATCGGCAGCAGCGGAAAGAGATGGCTGTGACAACTGAAGTGTCAACTACATGCAGACACTCCATAAAACATAGTGTGATAATCCAAAGCCTGAAAATATAATAAAGCACATTTTATGGACATACAATTCAAGCAGCTTTGCATTAAAAACAAGTGGTGGTCTTTTTCCAACCTCACTTGGCATGCAATCTGTCATTTATGTTGAGATTTATCTATTACAGCCATATACTGGGTTGTTAAGGTTGCAATGGATTTGAAAGCGATTAAGCAGTTCTCATTAGAGGCTATTTGCCATATCATTAGGGTCTACAGACCTCCCTGTTTCACACACTGGTCTATAGCAATTTAAGTTTTTGTGCTTGCTGTGCATTTCTACACGGAATTTCATCATTACAGCAAAGTGTAAAATGCAAGACTTTGAATAAGTAATTTGATCAGTGATTAGCCAGTTGCACTGTGAGAATCAGCATGTTCTCTGCTTTGATAAAGAAGTCTCTTCTTTGCACTCCATGGAATCACTGCCTCTGCATATGTATTTCCTTTTTCTGTTGATGTATTTGAAAGAAAAAATATCATTAATCCACAATTTTCTGAATTTTGTATGTTTCATATATCAAAACACAGAAGATCTGCCGTTGGTAAGATACCTTCAAGGTGGAATGCAGTGAAATAATCTTATGGTTAGTTATCCATCATGATAACATAAACCCATGTTGCTTTGCTTTTGCTGCTGTTCACTTCCACTAACCTAATATTGTTCGATCAATAAACCTGGACAGGCCTTCAAACCAGGCATTTTGAATGTATTCTGGAAATAAAGGAAGGAATTAGTTAATTATCAGAATCTGTTTTCATCACCTCTCTCATTTCTGATAAGTGAGAAATATCACACGTGCTTCATGACATAACATTATTTTTTAACTGTGCAGTAAGCTCTTCGTTTAGTCAATTAATTAAGTGTCTTATTTGTAAAATGCTCACAAGGGCATTTATACGAAATTGTACGGTAAAGAGGCGGTATTGTTTATTATACAGAACATAAGTTATAGATAGGGAACAGTAAATAAGGACACACATAGGCTCATTTTGTCACTTCATACTAAGATGATTAAAAATGAAAATAGTACCATCTTTGCTTGCACATTTGGTCCAGTGTTGTACGTAATGTCTCGAAGCAATTTAGCTTCACAACACCAATTGCAACTATGTTAATTTTGGCTTGTCTAAATCATCTAACCCATTCCAAGTCTGGTACAACTTCACAGAGGGAGCTATAGAATCAAGGGCATGATTTAAGTGTGCAATTGTGCTGATGCATTTTTATTTAGCTGAGAAGCTGAATCATTTAAGGCCTGTGCTGACTGTGTCGCCTGTTGGCCATTTTATCAGGGACCAGCACCAAACTAACTTTGAACCCTGTGTGATTCTTTACATAAATAGGAGTCAAACATACACAATGTATTAATTATTCTTTTAAGATTTTGAAAACAAAGCCATGTTTGTTAACATCTTTGACCACAAAAAACACCTGAATGTGCTAATAGTTTGTTCTATGAGAAATTAAATGTTGTATGGGACACATTGTCAGTAAGTATCATTATAATACACCTTTGATTTCTGCTTCAATAAAGTAGAAAATATAAAGAGACCCCAGATGCCTCATGACCTTCCATCATCTCAAGGGAGTCACATACCTGGACTCTCATACCTGGCTACTGTTTCCCTGTCAGCCTGAATCTCTATGAACAAGTAAAGACCTCATGTGTATTTAACAAAATAGAGTTGGTGAACTTCAAAGTCTCTGAACAGCTTGTGCAGCATTATCCAAGAGTTTTCTAATTATTGCTTCAGTCCAAATAGCTCCTGTGCACTTCATTACCTTTAACATTTAGCCCGCTAACAGCTGTTTAATTGTGAAAGCATGTATAGCTGTGTGCCTTGTTGTCGATGGAGTTGTTATAATAGGGTTGGTGCACGCTCAGAAAGTGCCGGTAGAGAACATGCACACCAACATCCACACTTTCAGAAACAGTGAGCTACAAGCAGGAGAAAGTGGGTGTATATTTGCCTGCTTTACCATCAACACAAGGAAGTTGTTTGAATAAAAAACTGATTATATCAATATTACACAAATGCTCATATTAGGTTATAAATGGAATGGTAAATAGATTGTATTTATATATATTTTTCAGTCTTATCGACTCCTCAAAGCTTTAGGTGACATTCACACATAACTTTGTCTTTGACACACTGTTCATACACTGTTATCCAGGCCGTCAGGGGCAGTTTAAGGTTCTGAATTCTAGGACATTTAGGAATGTGGACTGGAGGATCTAAGGATTGAACTGCTGATCTTCTGGTTACTGAACAATCCTGGCTACCTCCTGAGCTACAGCTGCCAATAGACAAACAGACTTGTGTTGTTTGCAAATTTGGAAACTGGCCACTAATGTTGCAAGAGCTTATGAAATCATACTCGTCTGCTGAGGTTTCAAAGATTAGGTGAATTGGCAGCAACTTACATCATCACCTTAAAACAGTGGTCACCAACCTTTTCGAGCCCAAGATCACTTTTTAATTGCAAACGTAAGCCGAGATCTACCACCCAGACCTCTTCCAAAAAACCCACTCAGGAGGGTCATATCTATTATTTTTTCTGCAGAGGAGCTGCTACTGCAGCACAATGTTTTTACATATAGGACTTGAATATGGCCGTAAATATGAGTATTTCCTACTATAAAAGTGGTCCTGTGTACTCAAATAAATATCAGCACTATACAGTATGAAGCCGTGCGTCCTCTGCTCTTGCAAATATTTCACTATAAAAAAAACTTTTTAAACAAATAAAAATAAAAATACAACTCAGGTGAAAGATAATTTTCTCTGTTTATTCTGCTACGAAACCCAATGTTTATCTTTCTATGACACAAATGTATTTACAACACTTCCTGAACTCGTTTTAAAGTAAAAACACTGTTTTTCCTTTGTGAATACATTAATTTCTTCTAAGGTTCTAATGGGGCTTAGATTGTTATCAACAGACCGAAAGATGCGCGTCTTCGTACCGAAGAGTCCCGACATTTAGTTTAGAACATAATCTGACATGTATTAAAGGAAATCTAGAAGATTAACGAGCAGCTCCGCCGCCAGTAGCAGACACACAGAGCGCGTGTGAACGACAGACAACCGGCACATGGCTTATCTGCGGTGCAACAGCAGACTGTGAGTCCAGAGAGCTACAGGAATCAACACTGAAGACCGTCAAGATCGACCGGTAGACCAAGATCGACGGGTTGACGAACACTGCCTTAAAATGACACACTGAAATAAACAGGGTATAGCCACCAACACTGTGTATGAATCAAAATGTGCAAGCAGCTAATGACAAGCAGAGAAAGAGAGAAATGTTTCCTTTGTGACATAAGTAGCCTGCTAGCACAACAGTGGAGGGAGAAAGGGTGATGCCCTTTCACCACACAAAGACCTATAGCTCTATCTATAAGCTTTGTAATCATCACATTATGATCAAAAATCATAATTAACCATTAACACCTGACTTTATGGATCCAGTTTTCCATAAGCACTTGTTGCTGACCAATCAGCCAACTCCTCATTTAAGACCAGTCAGCTACTTATTATATTAATTTTTGATTCCAATACAATAGCTCCGATTAACAAGTTCCAGTTTGCTATGTGTAAACGTTTTTCGACCACTGACCTCCACTTGGCTCTGGTTTACAGCTAGTGCTAGTGTGTAGATACAGAAACCCACTGTCTGAGGATGTCATGCTGAAAAGAGCTAAGAGATCTTTAGCATTTGACAAATATTTGTAATATATTTGGCGATCAAACACATTAGTATATGCATTGATTGCACAGACAGGGAATGACCTCATTACATGTGCTGCCTCAGAAAACAAAGTGAGCATTAAAAAGTCTAATGGAGGCGCTGCATTCTGCATATATACGTGCACAGATGTTTATGGGCTTGTGAGTAATGAGTTATCTTTATTTACATTGTGGTTTTTACAGCAGAGCGATTTCCAAGACACATTGCAAACACACACTTAAACAGGCAATGGTGTGAACGTTACATGCCTCTGTCATGCATGTGAGGAAAATATCAAATATGCCAGAGCGTCACAGTGTAATTTTACAGTGTTGAATTTCCTTCATTCCTTTCTTTATTTCTCCACTGAGCAATTATGCAAGTACATAAACATTCTTATGGTAAAATATGATGTCATGGGACTTCCTGCAGTAATATGTACCCGATACTATCAAGTGTGCATTGTTTTCCACGTTATATATTTGATCTCTTTGTAATAGTTTTGGTTGTCATTTCATTGCTTAATTTCCTACAATGTTATAACAGAGTCACTCCCTCAAAATGCATATGTGTCCGTCTCTATTCATCACAGCTACTTTCTCATAGATTTAATTTTGAGGAATCCTTTATCACCTAAGATATAGTGTGATAAAATGTATCCTTGAATGAAATGAGGTCCTTAATGAAATGAAGTCCTCATTCCAAAACCACTGGAGTCATCTGCTGGGGTGCTCACCTTGACCATAAAACAATTAATAACCTATTGGTAGAGCAACAGTATGCAGTTTGTTACAGTATTATTGAAAGAGACATTATTGATTTATAGTTGTGACACTCTAAAGACTTTTATTCACCTTTGTAAGTGCGGACAATCTCTTCAAAAGTCGAGGTTGCTGACTCCACTCCAAGCCATAGGAGCTGTCAATGTTTTGTCCAAGCGCTTGTTGCAGAAGTAATACAATCAAAGCCCCAGTTTAGTAGATTTTTTGTTTTCCAGACTCTTCCCAGTTCTTTTTGATGTTTTTTTCAATCTCCTTTACGTGTTACCAACGATACACGGCCCTCTCACCACCACTTCAGACACAAGGAAAGTGTATCTTAGGTAGAAACAGGATTAATCTTAACAGGAGTGTTAGTTTTACAAGCGGCTCTCTCTGTCCTTCTTTCTCTTATTCATCCATCTCCATGTCTATTATGTCGTATTTTCCTCTATCTCTTTATCTATCTATCTCTCCATCTCTCTATCTATCTTTCTATCTATCTCTCCTTATATTCATTTTTCTTTCATTCACCACATCTCTGCTGTGCTCCTGTGCATGGTGTCTTGTTACCATAACAACCCTTGAATCCTGTGCCCTTCAAAACAATTAGCATTCAACACTGTTACTCCTGCCAACACAAACCACATCCACCTAACCTGATCCGACCGTCACAGCAGCTCACGGGTGGAAATATGTGTGGAAATATCCCGGTCCCTCGTGTTTGCAGGGTGTGCAGGTCCACAGATGATATCGTATGCTCTGTGTACTAACAATACATCTGCCAAGCAAAGGTAAGGTCCAAAAAAAGACCTTGGTCACCTGCCCAATATAATCTAGTGTAATGAATGCACTGCTGTCATCAGAGTGGTGATTTCAGGCTAATCCTGGATGAATCAATGCCTGGAGCTCTTTCTCTGAGCTTTTGAATACAAAAGCACAGTGTTCAGAATTATGGCCTCTAATTGCTTTAATCCACCTCTTTTCTGGTGATATGACAAGCAGAGCGTGATCAACACTGCTCTTAATTGAGATGCATGGGGCACACTGGAGCCCGAAGGTAGGCGACAGTTTATCTTTGATTCTTTTTGGACCACAATGTAAACACACTGAGACGATACCAACAGGTTTATCAGCTCGCTACAGCCTTTGAGTTGAGGGGATACTTTAAGTGAATTTGTTAAACTGCTTCTCCAAATAAAGCAAATTAAACAAAGGGTTAAGAATCTGCTGAGTGACTTTTATCAAGAAGAGCAATCTCTCCCTGGAACTCAGACTGTTTATACATAAAATCAGTATCAAGTCGTGTCTCACGCTTGAAGGAAGTTTTATGTGTTATGCATATTTATGAAGTTATCTTTTAACTAGATTCGCATCAGGAAAACAGTTATGATTTAAGACAAAATACTGCAGTTGTCATCCATCTTATCAAATATCACTGTGGTAAGAACATACACAGATTTTTTTGTAATTTCGAGTGGCTTGATATGGACCTTCAAATGTGAGCAACACATCTTGACACAGAGATCACATTTAAGGTCCACATCTATCTGAGCAACAGCCTGTTAAACATTACCCATATTACAACTATGTTGTGGTTAGAAAGGTCTGATCCAAACCAGATATTGTTTGTATTTATTCCTTAGTTTGATTTGGTTGGACATGTGGCATGCATAAAGCCAGATTTATGGGGTGTAACTTTTTCCTGTCTTATAAAAATCTCTCACATTTATCACCAAGGTAACCAGTGCAATGCAGTAAAAGAATTGCCTTCTTACCATCAGCTTTCTGTCAAAATAAAATCTGTCTGATTATCCACACAAATGTATTAAAAGGTTTCCTACATCAAATAATCAGCACAGTTTTCAGTAAACAATCAGACAGGTTTAAAATATGCATTGCAATCAAATAAAAAGCAACATTTCCTTGCGATGAGATTTCATACACAGTAAATGCAATGCATGCATGTGCTTCATTGGCTCCAGTTGAAAAAATTGAATACAAGCAAAAAATGATCCTGATGCAATGTCATGGAGTCCAATCAGAATGAAACTCACCAGAGACAGATCCTAGCACCAATCCCAGCTAGTAGGTCGTCAAACTGGCCACTTGTCAGCCTGAGGTAGCAAAGGAAGTCATCCAGATACAGCTCCAGCAGAAGATTCTCGGAGCTATGTGCGCCTCCAGATGGTCTTGTGGACAAACCGATGGTGCTGGCTTCTTCTGTGTTTCCACAACAAGTACAACGCAGCAGTTGTAGTCCTCTCTCCTTTTCTGAAGGAGAAAGGATGGGTTGTGTTTACTAGCATTGCTTTTGTGAGTACCATTAGTGAACAAAATAAATCCTGCGGCCAAAACTTGCACAAGCAACGCAGCATAAAAGGTTTTAATGCAACATAACGTGTTACATAACATATATACTAGTGTGAGGCCTTTTGTTCTGCTTGAATTCTTAATCTTAACAAAGCCTCTATACCAACAGGTTGGTTAAACAAACATCTAAACATCCGTTGCAAAAAGATGATACTTAAGCTTTAAAAACAGGACTTGTTTTAAAAAATGTAAAGTTATCAATTATGAATACAATTCCTTTTTACATTCTTATTTTAATTGCATGATGCTTTTTAACAGGATTCCCAAAAGGGATTAGTTAAGTATAGCCTATAGTGTACACATATTCATCACTGTAGCCCTGGGGGAACTTGAGGCATCTTTTAGAAGTTGGTTGAAGTTTTTTAGAGGAGCAAGAAGACTTTTCTTAACAAAAGAAGAATTGTGTACAGTGAAAACTATTTTTTTCAGTAATTTAATCAGCCAAAAACACATACATGGCTTTTTTTTTTTACTTTTGTGACAAATAAGAGTAAAAGCCACATGATTTTTAACTGAAAGCATGATGTGTGTTGTCTATATTTAATCATTGTAATAGATAACTCAGTAACTTGAGACATACTCGAGATATAAGAACATAAATGTCACAGTAAACTGCCATTTGAGTAGAAAAACTGTCAGCTGTCATGACACTTCATATGCATTTACATACCGTGTAACTGGAAAAAAAATACCCAAAGGTTTTTTTTTTCTCCATGACCCTTTTATGTAGAAATTAGTGTGGGCTGTAAGGGCCTGACTGACAACACCCGCAAAAGGTTATCTCAGCCTTTTAGCTTGTGTGAGGCAGACGAGTGAGGGAGGCATCATCGACAGACGCCCATTGGAAAGACTAAATACTGTGACAGAAAACGCTCCCACAGGAACTGAGGGGACGCCACAAGCCTTCTATCTGGTTTCACGATCTGTTCAGCTGCACTGCACACATTGTTTTCAATCGAGTTAGCAGTTCAGAAAAGATTCAATCAATTAAAGTGACATTGTTGCAGGCTGGCAGTCAAATGGAAATATTAAATCATCTTTCCAAGTTTCCTGGCACCAATACACCCCCACAGAGAGAGACCATTTGCTTGCTGAGTGTAATGCAGATTAATGCCCCTAAAACATCCTAATTGCCTAATGAACCTTTTTCAACATGGAAAATTGTGTTGTGAGCTATAGAATCCCCGAAGATACGCCCAAAGTCAAATTCAAAGAAAATAAAAAAAATATTATTGAACTCCTGCTATCTTCCTCAGTTTTCAAACACACAAATGATTATGTGATGATTGATACTAAAAACAATCGGAAAAATCTGTGCATTGAGTTTTACATGTCATTGGACCAGAAATAAGATTCCAGATGTACATAATATTTATTGTAATGATAATGGTTCTTAAAGTAATATTTCAGATTTCAAGCATTATAGTTCTCACTTTTTAACGTTTAACATCTTTTTGAACGTTTTTGACGCCCTTTCTTCCTGATGTCAGGTTTTCAAAGTGTGACTCTGAGCTGTTTCTGTTCTGTTGAAGCTTCTCAAATCTTCTCAGAGTGAGGAGAGTACAGGAGATGTATTTTAATATGACTGGACCATTCAAATATGCTCCATATCTGAACTACTGGAACTTAAGTAAAACAAAAAACATTTGCTGAGTATAATTAATGTGTTTGAGATATTTATCTAGTGTGTTTGTCAACTGATCTTTAAGAAATAATGTTACTAATGCAAAAAACATTTGACAGTGTCAGAAGATTATTAACATAGATTGTCTCTTCAGTCTACAAATTAAAAAACTTGACAATCAGTTTGTGAATGCTAACAGATTTACAATCCTGCATTTTAAACACTGAACATTTTGATTCAAAAAATAATTTAATTATTAAAACACAAATGAATCAAGTTATTAACACAATTGATCATTTTAATTTGTAAAAATATATATAATTTGAGTGTTAGGGATGGACATATTATTTGGATTTGGTAAACAATTCAAAATCAGTGGTAAATCAGTGAAAATGGAAAAAAAGAAATCCATCTCACAGTGTTAAAAATATTCATAAAAATATCCTGGATCCAACTCTGTCTAGATTTACACCAAATTTTCACGGCTTTCTCCTTGATCCACCAAGTCCAAAGAAAATCGAGGTGACTAATTTGAAAATTACTAAATTGTGTCAAAAAAAAAAATGTTGTGACTAAATTTCAAACTTCTTAATCATTATGTGTAATTACAGTTGGAGTCACACTTTCTGTGGACCAAATGTGAGGGTTGTCTGCTGGGTTTGTAAAGACATATATATATTCTGACACCAGCAAGTGTTTGGATTGGGTTCCACAGTTAAGGAAGGAAAGTTACAAAGGATTAAAACTTGAGATGGATCAACCCAGTTGTTGATTTGACCTTGGGATTTGCAGAGAATAAGAAAAATAATCCTCAACCGTTATTTTTCAGTTTTTTTTTTACGCATGTGTTATATTCGTCAGACCCTGAGTTGCTCTCTGCCACAGATGCAAACAGCAGGGATCTAAATCCTCCTCTGCCATCCACCCTCTATCTCAAGCATCTTTAGCTGATTTGCCATATGGGGGACTAAGACCTGATGTTCTGTGATAGTAGTGACCACAGACATATAAATTGGTGTTTTAACCTCCTGAACAGAGCTGCGATAGATTACAGGGATTATTTGACAAAGCATCCAGCCGATCGTTTTGACTCAGCGCTGAGTCATCAGTCCTGACACTCTTGGAGAAAAAGAGGAGGCGGAGTGGGAGTATTACCTTTAGCTACTTCAGCATGGACACCTAAACAAAACAAATGACTGGATCTCTGAAATACTTGCTGTGTGTTCAGGAAAAAAGTTGAATGACAGCAGTATGACAAAACCACATGAGGAGAATGATAGCTGCAAGAGAGGTTTCATTTTTCACACAAGGACACAGAGGAGGGTTTTTAATTCTACTCCAGCACACCACAGGTTTGTTTCTGTGGTCTCTGCCAATTGTTGAGATGCAGAAACTTATATTAAAAGTTATGGAGACCTATAGTGTTTTGTTATCAGCTAAGTCACAGCATACAGCTCTATGAAACAGGACTTTAATAACTGTTTGATATTCAACAATTTATTCCGTTTCCAGATTAAACTAGAATGTCACTCAGTGGATTGTATACCTCTGCCAAGGCCCAACAGTCCCCTTAAATACAATTTAACCGCACCAAATTTCACACACTCATAGATCGCAGTTCCCTGAATGTGCTTGATATTTTCTTTTCTTTATCAAACCCCATGAATTAAATGCCTTATCCTGCAAGGTTAAAGAAAGGGAATGTAAATTCCTGAATGTGCCCCATCATCCCAATCCCCACCCAAATGTAATGGGTTCTTTCCTGACCAATGCTTCATCCAAGTTTCCTGGAAATGAGTGTAGTTGTTTTTGTGAAATCTTGCTTGAAAACAAACGAACATACAAACCAACCAACAACCGGATGAAAACATAACCTCCTTGGCGGAGGTAATCATTTTGAATACAAGGAAGGTTAACTGGGTTGATGGCTGGATGTGGTATAAGTATTACTGGATCACAAGGATACTGCAATGTAAAAATCATCTATGATCTTTTTGTTCAACATTATGTTCCTGTCATGGAGATAACCAATTGTAACAATTAGACAATAACATGCAAAAATGAGATACTCAATTAAAGATGACATAGGGTTTTTAAAGCACACAGCCTTGAATAGATTTTAAATAAAATAGAAGTAGAGTTGTGTATCTTTGACTTTGGGTACTGAGCATTAATTAGCCAAGATTATTAAACCTTTGACTTCATTTTACTTAGTTGTAAATGTAACACCCTCCATTGTTGTTTTCAAGAACTCATCAGACGTAGTGGAATCATTTTGTCCTCTTTGCTACTCTTTTCTTCCCTCTAATATAGATCATGTAGTAATGACATGTGGTTGCATGCTCAGCGAGCTCACCACTTTTAATCAGAAAGACCCTGTAGCATTCAAAAGCAATTAGAACGTGTGGCAGTCAACGAGAAATTAAATTTAAAATCAAATGACTGGAATAAAATGATCATTGCATATGTTCCCAACATGGACTAAAGCATGGCATTCACAGATATAGCATTTTACAAACGAGTAGAAATGCATTGCTTTCTGTTGTATATTTGTGCTGAAATACTTTTATATAAGTGTGTAGTCATTAATTCAGTGTAGCCGGCTTTGCTCTGTTATTTCTCTGCAGTGAAACATGACATGACTGTAAATAGAAAATAGAACAACGTTTTCTAGAGCTCAATGAGATGATCATGATGACTTTCAATAAAGAGCATATGTCTGACATTTACTGAAGATAAATGTAACAGTGTCGGAAATTATTTAGCAATTATTATTTTCACTGTATTGAAGAATTGTATTTACTGTATGTACTACATGTAGTTTTGCTCATAATCCTAAGTAGGGCTTGTACTGCAGGGTAATAAGAACAATTATTACAATATAATTTGAATGAATACCAATATATCAAAAATTCAATACATATATTGCTTATGTGTTGTGCAAGCATAATGTGGAGGCATTACAAATAATTGGTTTTATATTCCAGCTCAGATTTGTATTAATTGCAGCTCCTATCTAGCTTAAATACTGTATATCTATATATTTAGAAACATCTCAAGTATTGTATGTATTTATCCAAAGTCCTTGCTGTTGTCATAAAGGTCCCTGTATGCTGGTGTTAACAAGCTGACTTCTCCCATGGAAACAAAACCTCTTCTACAATATCACATCACATTTTTGAATTGAAAAAACACAGCTCACACACACAACAAATCACAGTAATGTTGATTTTACACACACACACACACACACACACACACACACACCCACCATTGTTTTGGATGGGGTTTGAATCTCTGCATGAGTCATGTTTTGTCAAAAATAGCCAAACAAATCAACACCCTGGGTCTCTGTAATCATGCATTTCCATATATTTGAAAAGACTTAAACCCGACGTTAGCTTCTATTCCACAAATTCCACTATATGATAAAACTCACAGGCACGTTTCCTACACAGCTTTCCGATCCTTTCAACCCACATTGTAAAATGTTTACTTGCCCCATTGATCCATTCTTAAGTCAAACTCAAGTGTAACCATGTCAGTTCAATGGGATATCTACTTATGCCACAGAGGTGCTCTTAAGTCACATAAAGCTCATCATTGTCTGTTCTTTACTCTCTTTGATAGCTGATAAAGCATCCAAGGGGGCAACATAGGACAGAACAGGTTAAGTGAACTGACCACACTGTTTATTTAGAGAGCCAATAAGTTGGGCCAATGAGACCCATGATCAGAAGCTTCTTAGACCAAGGGTTAATTAAATGGTCTTTAAAAATACACTTGCCTGTAGTTATATTTATGAAGTACACCTCTAAGTATCACTGAGACACTGCATTGGGTTTTAATAATATTATTGAATCATTTATAAATCAGCCAGAGCAGTAGTCAAGCGGAGGAGTGCATGGGATTCTTCTCATTTTAGTGCATGGTCGACAGGCCCTCTCAGCTCCAATTTAACAGCACACAGACTCTTCACTATCAATAGTTTTTACAGCTGTAAGCTGCAGTCGAGTGCAGATGCTCAGCTCAAATATATCCTGAACTGATGAAACAGAAATATAATGAGAAAGATCAGAATGATTTTCCTGCAATTTTCCATATGTCAGTAAGCACCATTAAATAAATAGTTTGATTGATTCTAACTGAAGTTTCACATATAACTGCATGTATAAGGATTATGTAGCAACAACATTAATATGGGTTTTATTCAATATTAATCTAATGAAAATGATTAATCCCTGTTTTTGGTTCAGTTAAATAATCAGCAATAATTTATAAAATAACAAGATGTTTGGTTCATGTACTCTTGGCTTCTCTACTGTTTTTCACTCTAACCCTAAACCAGAGTTAGATGTGATTGAGATTGACTGGTGGCCAAACCTGCATTTCCAGGGGCCAGCTCAGATTTGACTGTAGTAATATTGGGTCTTTTTTCTTTGTGCAGCCTTGATCTTAAGCTTGTGTAGGACTTTTTACAACCACACTCCCACATAAGTGAGGAACTTTCTCCCATTTGCAGAGCTGGAAGACGTTGCTGGGAGGAACAGCACTTGTGCTGCTGTGTTTAGCGAGCATGGATGAATAGATAGCCTTTCAGTCCATTGTGATGTGTAATCAACCACAGTCGGTTAAGCCACGGTCCATTACACATAGCTGGATTACAGTGCATACTTCATGTGTCCTTGGCTGCATTCGCGCATGTATTTAAAGCCATCCATTTATGAACACTGAAAGTGAGGAGGAATCCAGAAGTGTTTAATGATTGATACTGACACTGTCCACTTTTTTGAAAAAAAATTATTGCAAAATGTGTTATAATACCCCTCAGTTTTACCACATAAGAAGTTACTGTCTTGATAAAGGCTGTATCTTTTATGATGACGACAGCTAGATTTTCTTTACAAAAGGCAAGGACAGCTAATTTCTTCCTATGCTGTGTCTGGAGATAAATCAAGCACAGTTTAGTTACTAATTGACTGAGCACAAGAGCAAAGTCTGAAGCATCTCCTTTTCTTTTTCGTGATAGTGTTGGTCTCATTAATCACACGATTAATAAGGCCAGATTAGTTTCCCAACCACAGACAGGGATCATTTTTCAATCTACCAATTAGTCTATGTCTTCCAAAATGTCATGTATTTTAGAGCACAGTGCCATCTTATGAGTGTATTAACAGCTTCAGCTCCCACGGGGCTTTTGACAGGGAGTCTATGTCAAAGACGCAGGCAAAGCTGGAGTTGTCAAATGCTTAAAAAGTAGCACTTGTGAAATCTTTGTTAAAATACAAAGTGTTCCAATGAGCTCAATAGTACAGAACCATGTTCCAGCTTTTCAAAAAGAGTTTGAAAGGAAGATGTTCTCTGTGTGTTCTCTGCCAGCTGAAACAGTCCAACTCGTGTTTTTCTGTAGTTATTGTTGAAATACACTTGTACTTGACAACCATGACAAGTGCAGCATGTGTACGTTAACTGACGTGTTAATGCTTCTTTAGTACAAAGCACACCTGCAAAATGTATTCATGTGCCACATGCTTTCCACAGCTGGTTCAACTCTGGCAACTTAACTCTGGTCTGGACTTGTAGATGACAAGATCTGTGTTCTGTTTGTATAAAAACTGCTATTTAAACATCTCCATAAATAGTATCATGGTTATTGTCTTTTTATATTAATCAATAATAATAATTTGTTTTTTAATGCTACTGAGTTATCTCCTACTGCGACTTGAAAAACAGTGTACTGTTATCAGCCTTGTTATCAGCCTGTTTCCTCACTTCTGTGAAAGGTTTATTGTTTACCAGTTGTTTTGCAGACTCAACAGTTCTTTCTTTTTACTAGTTAACTAAAACGTGAGAACTTAAAGAACCAAAACCCATGGGCAGAAAGTTGATAATAAGTCTTAAGTCAAAAAACTCAATAAAAGTTTCCTCAGTTGATGTAAACTTCTGTATTTGGGCTGCAATCCGTAATTAGTAATCATTGCTATTTGTCCGCTCTGTAGTGATTGAGATTTCCAACCTTAACAAAGAAGACTGAAAGTAGTCAATGCTTCTTTGTGTGTGTGTGTGTGTGTGTGTGTGTGTGTGTGTGTGCGCCTGGTTTACACATATGGCACAAGTTATTATGTGTACCTTAGTAACTGTGGCTTTCAGTCCCAGTCTGGAAAAAAAAAAAAGTTCTATTCCTGTTGCAAGTTGCTTTTAAATTAATAAAAAAAAGATGGAAATATGATTTACTTACAGAAGGTAGATGTCTGATGCACTGTATTTTTTTATTTAATAGAGAAGGCAATAAAGACTTCTTTATATTAATGAAAAATAAAATGACTGTTTAATGTGAAAGGTGCCACTCGAAGTGACAATGTGACAGATCCACTGACTCCGCAGTTCCTCTCAGCTCTATGGAGGTTCTAAGTGTCTAACAGCTCATTACTTATACTGTACTTCTTTAAAATGTACAGTTTTATTCACTCTCCACCTCACCGGTCTTCTTATCAGATTCAGGAGGATGTTTTCATAGGAAAAACTTTCACCAAAGCCAGAGATTCCACTCAGGAGTCAGAGCAGACCAAAATAGTAAAAAGGGGAGTGAATATTGGACAAGTTTTCCATATATTGACTTATTTGGGGTCACCATCACAATATCAACCTTGACGGCCATATATTGATTTTATTCTCTATTAACTATTTCAAATTAGACTTAGTTTAATCATTTTGATGGCAGATTGATGGCGCACCAACCTATCAAAGTCTACTAAAAACATGGGAATATCAACATCATTTATTCTTTTCAAACAGAAATGATATATTGGTTTATCTGCACATGGGGGAGTGAGTTCTGATCACACGGGTCATGCATCCCAATGCCAGATGTGACCTGACATTCTTAGAGCTGTCCACTCAGGATCGGATCACCAGAGACAGATGTTAATACCGAGTTTGAAATCTGCTGATGAGTCATCAAGTGGCTAATAACTTGTCTCCGGTAAATGCTAATGTTGTTCTGTATGTCTATCACAGCTGCAGTTTGTAACATCAAATAAATTAACAAGTATTTGAAACAACCCTAAACTCACATATCAACACTCACAAAAACCCCCACGGTTGCCTGGGTTAGACGTGACACATTTCAAACATGTCACAGTGTACCTGTAGCTTAAACATTTTCCCACAAACTCATATCAGTACAGATAATTCAGCAGCTATCAGGACACACTACAAGCACTCCAGTTGTAGTACAGAGTAAGCCCTGCTCTGTCACCACCAGGCAAGCGTAATAAATTCGGAACATCATCTGTCCTATACAGTAGATCAGCAGCAGCATTTCAAACCATGAATCTAGTTCGGATTTGGTAAACATTTCTTTTGCCATGGGTAAAAATGAGTGGCTTCCATGTACTGCAGTGTGGCATATAGCTGCAGTATCCAGTTTCTCACTGTGGTCACCAGTTCGAATAGTTTGAACTCTATAGTTTGAGATAAGAAAGAATAAAAGTGCTCATTTGTGCACGTGTGACTGACTCGCAGAATGCAGGCCTTCTTGAACTCCTGTTTTTTCTTAACTCAGAAATGGAAATAGACTGCAGTCATGCCTATGGTTTGAGTGCTGGATTTGATTTGTAATCACACTGAATAGTGCTGGATTTCTCTCAGACAAACTATTTTATATGATTGCAGCTAATGAAGCATGACTCAGAGCCTTAACAATTTTAAAAAATGGGACAAGACCTAGATTTAAATTACAGCATGTTGGGGATTAAAAAGTCCTGAACATAAAAATCAAAATTGCACTGACTGAGCTGCGATCCCTGACATGTCCTGAACAAGCTCCTGGGTCAGGCTCTCTCTCCCATACTCAAGTCAGTAGTCCATGGACAGCGAAACTTGGACCAAACAGTAATCTTGATCAGTGGCCAAGACCAAGTTTCAAGAACTTTTGTTCATACTTGAAATATATCACTGGGAATATACAAACATCTGCTTCAATCTTACCATTGTGTTGTCTGCCTTTTGTTTTGTTTGTTAATTTTGCCAAAATGTTTTCAACATTGTCTAAAAACATATAGAACATGAACCATGCCTTTATCTCTTCCTACTTGGATTACACCATTTTCTTGTCTAAGCGATTCTAGAAGTTTTTTCAGAATGCAGCAGCCATGCTATTGACAAACACTTAACCGAGAGAGCATATTGCCTTCATTCTGGCCCAATTACATGTTTTCCTATACACTTCAGAGCTCAGTTTAAGATTCCATCCATCCCTTATCTATAACACTGATCTTTTCAGGGTCGCGGGGGTATGGGGCCAATCCCAGCTGACATTGGGTAGACCCTGAGGCGACAGTGCTAATTACCGCACAATCGCCCTTCAAGGCATTCAACCTCATTATATGTCAGAACATTTAGCACAAATGTCGGACCGAGGTTTAAACAAAGGGAGTTCATGATTTAGACTTTTCAGCTTCAACATTTTGGGATGGCCTCCCCATGAAATCTCAATCAGCTAAATATTTTCCACACTTTAAAAAACTTGTAATAACCCACATGTATAATACTACGGTTTCTTATACCTACTGGTTTGAATATTTTTCTTTAGTTTTGTTTTCAATAGTTATTTATTGCTAAGTATTATGCATTTTTATAATTAACCAGTCGTCACATGGTAACTGCTGTTTTAAAATGTGCTATGTAATTGTTTAACTAATTTATAAGAGAAATCAAAGACGAGAGATGCTTTGTTGCTGACAGATGCCCTTCTTTTTTCACTAATGTCTTGTGCAGTCAAACAGGCTTGAATGATATATTGTGTTCATAAACATCACACATTCAGAATCGAGGGGAAGGCTATAGGTGTTTGATTAAGTGTGATGATTTGGCGCCTGCTTTATAAAGCCAACTGGTCCCAGGAGAGCATTAAAAAGCCTTACATAAAAGGGGTCACTGGTTTAATCTGAAGAATTGACAGCTTTATTAAAACCAAGATGTAATAAGGCCAGGACTTGTCCATGTTAGATTTACAGGGCAGTTTTAATAAGCAGCTTCCTGGCTGCGGACACTCTTTCTGACACAAATATGAATGGCTTGGTCTTTGGTAAGGAGGTTCTTATTTTAGCTAAGGTCAGAAAATATAGACACATTAATTTTGTTACACTGTTTCATTTGGAATGTATTTTCCTTCTAAAAATAGGGCATAGTCACACTTTTCACGTTTATCTATTTATAAACTTTTTGCAGTCACCAGTTGTTACGATATATTTTTTCAATATGTTTAACATTTTTTTGGAGGATGTGTAGGGACTGAAAACTGGAGGAGCTGTTCTGTATCCTCTGAAAGTGAAGTGGCACCTCTGTGATGTAATTTTTACTCTCCCTTTTTATGAAACGCCAGTAACATAAACACAATCTATGGTTAACTAAAAGCATTCCAATCACAGAAGAAAGATATAAGAACAGAAACAGACATTTAAATAAAGATAAGGGGTTATCTTAACCTGTTGGATATCCTTAGACAGCCTCGAAAGACATTGAGCTCTGCTCCTCAATTCCTCAATGTCTTTCAGTGTGGCTAAAGCTTCGCAATTTGCAGGGTCCTACATTTCAACTCAGTAGTATCTTATCTGGTCAACACCCATGTCTATCAGACTCCATGCTCACAGTTTGTAATGCAGAAGTGCTAGATATATTTTTGACATCTCCAAACCTGTGTGAAAAAAAACCCAGACAACATCATCAGGGTTATTTTTGCAGACAGCTCCCTGCAGAGTCACAGAAGACAGTTAACTGGTTCCATGGACTCTTCTCTATATGGTTACAGGTTAATAGGGTCAGAGAGTGAATTTTTAACACGATATGTGATATTAATGGTGCTCAGAGCAGTCTTCAAAAAACAATAGAGTCAGACATAACATATAAGTGCACACATTTTTTTTGGTAACTAATTCATTTTACACCCCTTCGTCTGTGAATCATAACGTCATGCTGCAGTGCATACATCTGGGACTGAGACATTCTCTTCAATTATGTAAAAGTTGTTTTAAATCTATACATCAGGTTTTTTTCCTTTCTTTTTCTGAGTCTTTCTTCTTGAGGATCCTGTTTTTACTCGATAAATTGAACTGGGAAAGAGTTGAAAGGAAGTATCGGGTCATATGATAGCTTTCATATCCCAAGGGAAATCAAACCATCCTGGTGGATCAGTCATGCCTTGTAGTCCGCTACACACAGGAAAACTGAGCTTTTACCTTTAGGAAGCTCTTTTTCCTGTGGCTCCAGCAGAACTCACAATGAAAAAAAAAGACCTTGACTCTCGTGTAAGGGAAAATACAACATACATTATGTATGTTTGCTTTCCCAACCATTTTTGGTTCAAGGATTAAGACAAACAGATATCCCCCCTTTGGTCATCCAACAACCTACAGTTCTCTTCTGGCTCATGTAGAGAATTACAAGAGGGAAGCTACTGATTAATCATCTGATGTTATCAACCACTCCCTAATGAAAACAAGCTACACCTTATCTAGATCATTTAACTCATTTCAGTCCACCTCAGTCTGTCTGTGCATATTGACATTTTTCATCTCAATTGTAGCAGTAAAATAAGCCCCTTGTCTAATTCAGCAATTTCCCCCACATATATATCAGAGTGATCATCACAGCAGTGGGGCTGCCGCTGCTTGACATGAATTCCATCATGGAAACATTGTCAGAATCAGAATCAGAAGTACTTTATTAATGCCCGTAGGGAAATTAAAATGTTACAGAGCCCCTGAGAAAAAGTTTTTTTTTTTAAATGTTTTTTTTTTTTGCAGAATCAGAATCATTTGGTCAATCAGCATTGACCAAAGTGATAATCATGAACAGCATGGATGGACTGTTATGTTTGTATCATTTCACTGCAAGGGGTCATAATATTCTGTGACCAAGAGAAAACCCAGTGGATTTGTTTCAGGGAACAGATTGCTGCGTGTGTTAGAAAATATCTTGGCCTCCCTCCAGTTTTTATTTGTCCATAATCCACCTCGTTATTGCTTTCCAACAAAATACAGAAATAATGCATCTTATACCACTGTACTCCAGTATTTTCCACTAGTACCTTTGATCAACTACACTATGTATGCATAATTTAATTGTAATATTGTGGCTGTAGACAAAAGGACATTAAGGGACAACAATGGTAATTAATAATCATAATGTGCACATTTTAATATCACAACTTTTCTTCACCTTTGAAGATTGGAGGGAGTAATGACTTTTCCTTTTTATGATTTTTTTCCTTTGTTTTTTCCATTGAGGATTTGTGGATGTGGATATACACATGCTATTTCACAGTTTCATTATTTTATCTCTTACAGAGGATATCAACGGATTTCAACCTAACAAAGATGAGTGCATAAAACTTTAACTTTGTACACGATCACACAAACCTGGCCCTTGTGTGAAAGGTGTTATGACGCATGCATATCTGATAGACCAGTGTTTGTCTAATTTATCTAACTTGATAATAACATCTGTTCACTTCATCCCACCTCATCTATAAATTGCAACACTCATTACATAGTTATTAATATTTGATACTATTCAATAAATCCTGAGGCGTGTTGTGGTTTAGGCTGATGAATATTCAGTGGATAATTATATAGGATTGTTATGGCTCTTCATTGCTCTGTATGACAAAAGTTCAGCGCAGTATATTTATTTGCAGCACAACCAAAGATGCAGAGATGTGAAATTTCTCTGGGAGGAACTAAATCAAAGTCCACTGTCGCTTTACATTTGACCCTTAATGTCTCTTGTAGTAAGTATTCATTTTAGTCCAGCACCTGTAATATATCCTGATTAGAATTTACCCTGTCTCTCCCTGTTTCCAATTTAATGTGTGTAATGTCTGATTAGGGGGATGAAATTAGCTATCTAAGTTAATTTAGCTTACATCTTCTTAGAAATTGAATAATGGGGAATTAAAGCCCACAGGATTAAAAATTGAAAATTATATATTTGGGTTGAGAGGAGCTGTGAGCTCAGCTCCAAATCTTGAACATATATAAATATAAACATTATTTATGTTTGTGGGTTCATTAGTCAACTCTGGGCCAGAGCCACAAATAGTCAGCTAAGTGGCTAATCTTAGGTAGCTAGAGAATGAGCTTGCCATCCCGTAAACAGATTTAGTGGATAACATAATTGAATAATGGAAATTTGATAATCTTCATGGTAAATTTGGAGGGAACAGATGTAAACTTCAAAAGTGAAGTTTAACGATCTTGATCGCCCCCCAGTGGATGGCAGCAGTATGGCCAGCCTATGAAATAGCTGGGTCAAATGTTTGCTCCATCCCCCCACGACCCTTAAAAGTCAGATTACATCTGCTGCATGAGGGTGAATTTCACAGATTATCTACTCATGAATCACCAGGGCGCTCACAGTGCACACTGAGATTAGAGCATAATGATGCATCCCACACTTCACAACAAGATTATCTCCACAGAGCAAGCTATATGTTCTTCCTTTAGCTTCCTCTCTCCAACACACTTATGTCCTTATATCTCTGGTACACACATTTCTAATCTCTCAGTTATAGACAAACAAACTCTCTCTCCCCCTCTGAAGAAATGTTGGCCTAAACAATCACTACCAAATATGTAGTGCAGCAGATAGAAATGATCAAGCATGGATTCTCATAAATGTTAAATATTTACTATAGAGGTTGTATTTTTTTTAAAAAGGGACCCATCTTTATCTAAGAATATTCCTCAGCTCAAACTTTCAGCAGACTATAAACAAATAAAAAAAACACATAGGACAACAAAAGTCTACAACAAAGAGACAAGTTTGACATGATAGGAAGATTGATTCAATGTTTTGGAGAAATTGGGTTTTGTACCAGGTAGTGTCGCCACAAAATACAGTGTGGTACTCCTCATTCATGTGTCAGGATGTGATTTTGATAAAAATCAATCACTCAATCAGTCCAACCTTGTTTATATAGCACCTTTCATGCAAGTCAGTGCACTTTAAAGTGCTTCACATATGACTGACATGATAATTAGACAAACAGAAGACAGAAGAAAACAAATATCTATCAAGTGCAAAGAAAATAAACAATCAAAAATATAGTTTGTCATAAATGCTGATTGGGGTTCAACATTATATATTGGTATTCTTTTGCACAGTGGTCTTTAAAATCCTGTCAATAAGTCTCCTAATAGTTGCTGTCGAGTTGATTGTGAGTAAATATATTTTTCACAAATGACCACGACTAAAAGGTCAAACATGAATTTTAATGGTTGATCTAAAAATCTTTAAATGTAAAAAAAGGAATGTGTTGTAGAAATATAGAAATATGGGTCTTAGGCATCTATTTGAATCAGCACCAGGGACCATTGTCGTGCATCACCGCTGTTACTGTAAATTTGTTCTCTGCCAAATATTCAGTCAATAACAATCTCTCAAAGACAGAATAACCTAAGTGTTATTTCACACCTATAATAAAATGGCATAAGTTATAGATTTTGCTCTAAGACTTGGTGAGTGACAATGTTTCATTGAAATTGAGATAGATTTCAGGGACAATTTTTGCTGCAAAATCAATTTGAGCAGCGTGTGCAGACCATTTGTTTCTTACGTCACTTTTCTTTGGCCACCTTTTCGCTTTGATAAATTGCTCTGTATGGTTTGAGAAATTCCTTTGCGAGCTCACATTTTGTTCCTGTGCCCTGAATTAGTCTGACATTTCATGCCTGAATGCCTTCATGACATTTAGTTTAAGGAAATATCATGGTCTGCTGAACTGTCCAGGACTAACCAAAAACACATGAATATGGAACAGACTGCATTGAACTCCTGCACTGGGATACCTCAGCTGATATTTTGAGTTTTTGACTTTTTTTTAAATGCTTTATCTGCGTAGCTTTTCCATTTGAAATGTCTTTTAATTTGATGTTGTCAGGAAATTGTCTGACTCTCCACATAAAAAAAAGGCACTAGAATACTTCCCTGAGGCATATATGATTGTTTTTCTGTCTTTCTTATTAGAGTTTTCTGGTCATAAGAGAAAATAAATATGTTGAGCTGATGAACAAGTTACTTGATTGCTTTGAGATTGAAGAGGTAATTTTCTTTCAATATTGTTGATTTATTTTTCCTCCCTATCGTTGATTCCATCCACATAACTCATTAAAAATGGAGCAACATTTCCAAACCCACATGACAACAGAGACCGCAGTGCAGCCTCTTTGATGAGGTCTCTAATTTAGGACTTATCATGTCTACAGATGACTTACTCAAATGTCTTTTATATATTTTGTGGGAGTAGATATACATACTGGATCATACTTTGGTCCACAGCTAAATGTAAAGCTTATTATCATTAATAATTACAGTAGATCTCTCTTTCTGAAAATTAGAATATGCTTTTACAGTTGATCATTACATTTAAATCACTTTCATTGAATGCAACTACCAGCAACAAGGCAAACACCTTTAACATGACTTTTTTTTAATGCAGCAGAACCTGACAGATAAAAACTCAAGATATATATTATTTTCGCACTTCTGCTTTATTTTAGATGTACATGTAACTTGAACTACAGGAGAAATAACTTGTTGGTTGAACTGTATGTACATGGGAAAGGGGAAGGATGCAAAGATGAAATGTTGTCACGTAGTGAAAATGACTTATTGGAAGGTTGAGTAAAGACTGTCCTTCATCTTTGGACCCATGAATACTTTTCATGCTGTACCTTTTCCTCAACTGCAATCCACGGGGCAACAAGCCCTTTATTTTGCATTATGAGTGAGGTGACGTTACATAATCTACTTTCCACAACCGCTGATGCCTGTGGTTACAGGTCTACAGTTCACCCAGATTACAGAAGATGGCAATTAAGTGCTACGGTTGCCAGCAACATGCAAGAGGGGTCATAACAGCAGCGTGGGCTTGTGTGTACCAGAGCCTTGAGGGAGTTTTAGTGGTTTATTGGCAAAGCACTATAGGGGAACACGGTGTCAGGCTAAGGAGGATAAGTGAGTTTGATGCAGTGCACAGCTTGGATTTCTTTTTTTTCCTTTCTCACTTTTGCATGTGATGCCTTTGTGATAACTAAATGGCCCCGACACCAGAGGTTAAGTTGGCAATTAAAAAGGGTCAAGGAAGTTTCTTGCGTGTTAATACAAGCCTCCCTTTCACCTCTCTGTCACTTGATATTGAGTGTCATTTGAAGCCCCCTCTTGTCACCATACATAGTCTTATGACTCACTCCATTAATGCTCATGTGGATGTCTCTCTCACTCTCTCTCCCTGTATTGCCTCCCCCTCAAAACAACAAGAGATCTGTACAGCATGCAGCTCTCATGGTGCGATGATGTGTGGGTTTCAAGTGCTAAAAGATAAATAACTAATTAACTAATGGAGCAATTAAGTCCAGGGGCGGCTGAAAACAAACATAACTGAACTGCTTGCTTAATTTTCCTGTGGCAAAAAATAAAGCAAAGAGCAAGCATCTAAAATACTAACTGCAATATCATCTGTTTACTCAAAGGGAAGAATTATGACTTCAAGCATTTTTGGTTTTTTTAAACATACAATTGAGTCTGAGAAGCTGGAGAGTTGTTCCTTTTACAACTTAAGCATTCCTAAAGCAGTCCCACCAAATGTATAATTCATAAAAGAGTTTGTCGTTGTTTATAGTGTTTGTCCCATTGGATAAATACAACCCTTTGAATGCAAATGTTTTACAGCTGCTGGGACAAAGGAGAAAAGTTTAACCTTGTTTCACTGTCTTTGCAAAAAAATATAAACAATACAGTGAGTTTTGCAGTTGTCATAATAAAACATAATAGTTTGCAGTGGAGCACTGGTGTGATCCATCCATCCATCATCTATACCAATTATCACGTGAGGCTAAAGCCGATCCCAGCTGAAATTAAGTGAGAGGCGGGGCAAACCCTGGACAGGTCGCCAGCCCATCACAGACAAATAACTATTCAGTCACATTCAAACCGAAGGTTAATTAAGAGTCTCCAATTAACCCAACCTCAAACTGTCTTTGAACTGTTAAAGGACGCCGGGGTATCTGGAGAAAACCTTTTACCCAAACATTTTTCTTTGATTGTTGCCCCCCCCCCCCGCTTGAATTAGTTTTTCTCATTTTACTTTAGGGACACCTGCTTGACCTGTTTCCCAAAACTGATGTGTGTGAGACCTGTTGCATCCAACCTGGTGATAGGTAAGTACATTGGAAGCTTCTGTGAATATTATAACTACACCTGTTACATACGATGTGAATTTAAAAAAATTCAGTCTTTTTCAATCCAAAATAGAGATGAAGTAGCAAATTCTAATAAGCTTAACAACCTTATTTGATAACTTTATAATGAGGAGTAAGATTTTGGCATTTATTCTTACATATTTTTTTTTAAATGTGTTTCATTCTGGTCAGTATGCTGCCCTAACAATACTTTATCAATCTGCTACAGATAATGTCATGCACAAGGAGACAAGATTTATTATATAAAACACTGTCAGTTAGTCTTCAGCAGCTAGGAACAGCTCAGGTAAAACTTTAATCTCAACAGCATTATTGAACAACTAAATGTGTTTCATGTTGTTTAGTCAAAAGAAAAACCTGTGAAACATAAAAATCCCCCAGTTTATAAATATATTTACCTTAGCTTTCATTATAAGTTTTGGTTGCAGTGTATTCAAATGAGAGTACTTGACTTTTTAAACTAAAGGAAGGCAGCAACTGTATTTGCCCAAATTGTTTTTGGATTCATTTTCACGGCCAACTTTATTGTTATTTCATTTTCTTTTTCTTACCATTTTCCTTTCAGAGTTGTAGCTTTCAGAGTTTGAAAATGCCCTAGAGCATTATTAAATTGGAACTCACCAGTTCTGTGTCTTAAAACTAATATACTATGAGTTCTACACAGTATCTACTAATCCTACTAATACATCCACCGTCCTATGTCTCTCTGTCTGTCCTTCATGTCTGTCAACAATCACTCATCTGATCAAGTTCAAACTTAACCCCCAGCAGGCACATTTTTAAAACAATGCCACATACAGACAGGCTCAGTTTGAACGGTCAAAAGAATATGACTTATATTCTTTATAGAAAGCTTTTAATGTTGTCATCTAAATAAAAATCTGTTTCTCTTCCTCTGTTCACTGGCACAGAACTCTGACCCAAGGCCTATGTTTTCTCTGATGACAGGCCCATGCAGCGTAAAAAAAAATAACATGTAACAGAGTAATTTTATCAGAACCCGGTCTGACCCCTACCATAACCCCTTGTTTTCTCCAATGGGTTCCGATGGTCATGGGTTGGGTAGCCACACTCTTGATTGAAGGTTGTATATTCTTGTTCAACTAACACTAAATCAGTGTTTGTGTCCAACTCTGACGCAGACTGAGTAAAAGAGAGGAGACACTGTTACAGATTAAATGTAATAAACATAAAGACTGGCTAACGTCAATCACCTCCTTAAATATTTCTTGGAGATATTGTTCAATGGACTAAAAACAAAATCACATCAACACCAAAATGTCATCAGTGTCCTAGGAGCTTTTCCTGTTTAGAGTCGTGCTGCTTTGCTAAGATTAATTACCTCAAAAGGGATATAATGTTCAACAAAATGGCTGTTGTGGAGTGACCTTTGCTCGTAAGCTGATGTTACATGATCATAAAATGAAGCCATCGTGCTTTAAGTGCAGCTTTATTACCCAGGTAGGGATGCTACGGCAAATATGGATAGTTTTTATCTATCTTTATCTATCTATCGAGAAGGACTTCAGTGGGTCTGAGCACTTTATACTGTGGATGCCACTTATTTTAACAATCTGGTTTTGTCCATGAGCAGGCCACTGAACTAGTGTCTGTTGTGTGCATATGGCAACTCATCATGTCTCTTTTTTCTTGTCTTTTTTATCGACATAGGCTTTCCTTCTTTCTTGATTGTTCCATTATTTTAATAGGTTAATACTTCACCTTAAAATCTAAGATTTTTGTCATTCCTTTGAATCAATGCGTTGTGATCTTCAATTGGTAAATCATTACAACAACTGACTTAGACCGATGATAAATTGAGGTTCCTCGTTTTAAATTAAACTTTTGTCATTATTGTAACTATTAAGAAGTGACGTTAATTGTTATTTTGGTCAGGTAGGAACGAGTACCCCAACTAGTCATATGTGCTAGTGTAGAGATTTAGTCTTATATGTAATATTATCTGTTATGTAACTGTTACAGTTCATGGTACATATAAAGTGAAGCAGTAAACAGAAAAACATCAATCCAAACAATCAATCCTCATAAACCACATTGACTGCACCAAGACTGTCTGTTGTTGTGCTCTTGGGTTCAGTTCTGTGTGAAGTCGTTACACATCTAATCCAACACCTTGGTGACTTCACCTTTATAGACCTGCTTCTGTTTTGCTATATTCTCAGGAAACTGCTCTATGGGCTCACAGCGTCTAAAGTTTGGGCTTTAACTAGACGACACCAAGATACAGATTTTCTTTGTTTAAAGTTATCCTACAGTAGATCTAACTGGACATTTGAGGTCAGTGACCTGTTCCAACTTTTACTGAGATTCAGCTACTGAGCAGCCACCCTGATGTTATTCTGTCGGATACCTTGATAACTCTGGGTATTCATTTGTCCCTCCATGATAGCGAGCTGTTCAGGCCCAGAGGCTGCAGTCTAGCCACAAATCCAAGATGCTTCCTCCACTGCTCCTCACTGTTGATCCCGTTCCCTCTTTATACCCGTTTATGTTCTTGCCAAACAATTCCAGAGTGTTTTTATCAGTCCATAAAATATTTCCCCAAAATCGCTGCAAATATATCAAAGTGACATGTTGACCCAAGTCCGGCCAATGAAGCAAAGTTATATAATAATTGTGATTTTGATTGGTCTATTTGGTAATATATTTTGTGATTATTTTACCCAATTTTGAAATATCCCTATATTATTGTGTATAATAACAATAATGTGACTTTGTTGATTTTCTGTGTTTATGTATTTACAGCCATTAAATCACATTTTAAAAAGTTTGCAGATTCTCTGCTGTGTACCGCAAATTACCAAAATTCTAAAATCCTCTGATAGTTGACAGGCTTTGCCGTTTTAAAGGTGACAATTATTGTAGAGTAGAGATGAGTCCTTCCTGTTTGCTTGCTACACGTTAACGGAAAATTCAAACTCCATATCTGCAGACCTACAGCATATAGCTGCATGTACAATTTTATTGGCAGGATAATACCAGAAACACCAACAACTGTGCATAGCATCTCCAATTTCCCCCAGTTGACATAAAGGAATGGAGTTTTCTGTTAATTTCCGCAGCTGGTAATGTAGCAGTTTCAGTGTAATGAACAGATGTTCATGCAGAGCAGTGATATTTACCATTCAGCAGCAGCGTTCCCTATCAGCTGCCTGCGCCTGGAATCCATGGATGTGCTTTAACACAGCACGAGTGTGTTTTTATTGGTAATATCTTGTCATTTTTACTTTAGCACGCTGTAGAGTGCGAGGCTAAGTCTCTCCATCCCCTGATGACTTCAACTGTTGCTTATATAAGCTGCTTCATCCTGCCCAATCTCCAACACGACATCCAGACACAATGTGTGGCAGATCAATGAACACTGCCACAAGCTATTCACATAGCAGGGCAGAAAAAAAGACAACCAACTCTGAAAGACATGGCTGCAGAGAGTTGGGATGCAGACCAGCAAGACTGTATGATCAAATAACTGTGTGTATTAATATTTGTTATTCTTTCTGTTAAAGGACCTACCTGATAGGATAATATGTGACTTACACTTCAAACACACACACACACACACACACACACACACACACACACACATTGTATTTGCCTTCTGGCGACTGTTTACGTGCGTGTGTGATTACAGTGAAACTTCTGTTGTCTCTGTCTTTGGCATTGTTTTGTCGGACTAATTGGCCGGGCAACCATGAGTCACTGAAATCACCAGTTTGCAAATTGATTATTAACACTAACAAGCACATTGGATTCTGGCAGTTGATCTTGTTTTGTTTTTTTTTTGTTATTCATTTTTGTGTGTTTGCTGTAGTCAGTTATCAGTTTGGTTGCATTATGCATTCTGCATGATATTGGGCGGAGGAGCTTAAAATGGTTTGGCCAAAATACCTTTTGAGGAATAAGGATAAAGACAAAGAATACATTTTGATGATGTTTAATCTTTCAAGCCAAAACCAAATATTGTCCATTTCAGCTTCTCAACTGTGACGTTTTGCGGCTTTTCCCTGTCTGATGATTTGTAGTAAACAATTTTGTGGGTTAGTTTAATTAAATTTTTTGGCCTTTTTGGTAGTGACAGTGAAGAAGGGACATGAAGCAGGTCTAGAGAGTAAGGGCATGACACATATTTGTCAGTTTTTGACTCCTGATTAGTTATTAACAAGCACTTTGATGGTATCACCTCTGACATATTTACTGATTCCATCAAGAAAATAGCTGATGTATTAATCAATTTGACAATAATCATTAGTTGCAATCTAAATAAAAAGTGACCACAATTAATAATGTTCAGTTAACATTCGGCCAACAAAATTACTTTACACTGTAGAAATCTCTCTTTCTGACTGTCCTGAATTTTGTCCTTAACACCCACTTATCTGATCAATTTTAAACTTGGCAGGTGCAGGAAGATTTGTGATTTTCAAGACCCTAACCCTAAATTCCATTTATTTTAAACTGCACTTGAATTGTGGCATCAAGGAATTTTGCTTTGTGAGTTTGTTAATAAAACCCGTTAACCCCATGAGGCTACTTTGCTATGGCAAATTTTGATCAGGTAAAACAATTTTACTGCTATATTAAAATTCAAATGCAGAACAAGCAGCTCTTTCATTTGAATGCAAACAAAACAGATAAATTGCAGAATTAGAGGCAGCCACTGAATCTTCCAGTGTTTATTATTACCTTATGTCCTACTGGGTACATTTGGCCCATATTTAAAAGGGATCATGCAGTACGAGTACGATGTTTCATATTACCAACACTGGATACAATATAAATCTGTATTCTTGAAGTTTGACTTGAGGTTTACGTGCACTGCTTCGTTGGGAAGGAAACCTACCTTTTGACCTAAGCGCGCTTCCCTCAGGTCATCCTATTATGTAGTCATCTGCCCTGCTGTGTGATGAGCAGGTACCTTGTGGGCTGTTGGTTCTTATAGGATGCTATTAACTAGAACGACAAGATAATTATGTGCTGCCAAATGGACCCATATCACATTTTTTGAATTAATTAGGCAATATAGAGAGAGCGAAAACCTTATTAATAGTGAACGCCATCACTCCACTGAATCCACTCAGCCACAAGCAACCCAAAACTGGATTGGGTTATTGTGCCCTCTTTTGTTTTTTATTATTTAATTAATAAACATAGTTCTTCTAGGACAGTTATGGCAGATCCCAAATAAAATGATGCATATACTGTATGTGCCCAGTGTCATCTCAGGTTAAGGAGTAAAAAAATGATGAAGTAAAACAAGGACATATCAGTGGAGAATAAGTGTAGAAATGACTCGGTGAGAAAATCCAATATTGTTAGCTTAATAATATATGGCAACAGTTAAGAGACAATATTGGTATGCATCTCTTGTTTTATAATGAACAATTCATATTATCAACACCGTAGGAAAGCTGAACCCAAATACAACATTGATGTGGGGCTGCAGGGAGGGTAGCTCTACATTTAGAAGGAGATCAATATGCTGTTTCCATTTGTTCTTTAAAGTAGAGCTAGAAATGATTTGATTTGTTGCTTTAATTCACCTCTATGATGGATAAACAAATATTTTTGTTTTATTCAGACGTAAAGCAATTTGAGGGCACTAGCTGCAGTAGTAGGAAATTATATATTTTAGACCAAATGATTGAATAGTTAATCAAAACATAATCTGCAGTAATCAGTAATAAAACAACCATTAGATGACCACTTAAAAGTTTATTCACAAAACTTAAAATGCATGCTGTAATTAGTTGATTTTCTGTACCATTTAAATATCCTAATTCAGTAAAGCATATTAGTCGTCCACTCTTTGTTCATCACCCTGGTTGCTGTCCCTATGCTAAGCAGCTATTGCTGCATTAAATGCAAGGAGCATTTCCATCTTACACCTCTTCATCAGACATCAAGAATAATGGCCTCTGTCAGCCAGTTAAAGGTGGTCCAGAAACCCCTCTGTCACATCCTGCATCAGCCTGTATTTCCATAACCTTGTCACTTTTATTGCGGCATAAATCGGTGTAAGGTCACCCAAGTCCTGGCAGCGTTGATAGTAACAGGGCATGAGGTTAATTAAAAGACTGTGCAGATGAACCCCTTACACCCCCCTACCCAAAAGCACCACCATTACGGCACAAAGTCTCACGCTCACGCACACACATGCACACAGTCTTTGTCAACCAAAGGATAAATTGAATGTGAAAGCTTTGATGCACACCAAGCCACGGTATTGAACACTTAAACCCAATGCAGCATGCAGTGGATCCATGAGCAATGTGTGCACTCTCTTTCTAGGCAGTTTTGTCTGCCACTACGAGTTATGCTCTCTTCCCGGTAATGGTTCCTCCAGGCTTGAAATTAGCACAATTTAGTCCACTCTGTGGTACGTCTTGGTGCTGAAAACCAACTGGTGGAGCCAATCCACACTCCTGATAAGCCCATACGACAGAGCAAAGCCAAGGACATGAGGGAATATAAAAGTTGTCAGCTTACATGACCAAGTAGTGTTGTGTGAAATGACTTTAGCCCGACATTGTTAACGCTGAGCGGGCTGCCTCCGCCATGCTCGATAAAGGCAAATAAAAGCCCAGATAAAGCCCAGATGGAATACAGTGTATGTGTGTGGCTATTGGGTGGGGTGCCATCTAATCCTTGGCCTTTATTATAGCCATTGTTTAGCAACGCAGATGCCCTGGTTCATTCAACCTTGAAGACTTTCTCCTTTCCTGTGTCACTCTCACTCTCCCATTCTATCACTCTATTGACTCCATCACTCAGACTAATAAAACCCATATCTAAAGGGTGAAAAAATTGGTTAAAGAAATGCAGTTTTTTTCTATTTGTGTTGTTGTCTTTTCATTGTTTCTTCATTAGGTTTACTTTGCTATAATCCAGAATATTCTCATGGGGTAGGACAGGTCAGTGGTGGTTTGATCCATGGTTCCTCCGGACTGCATGCTAAAGTGTCCTTGAGTGAACCCTTCACTGGCATGTGTTGGGGTCGGGTGAGCAGCAGAGGTTTGAGCCCATCCAGACAGCCGCCAGGGAGACGAGAGAAGCCATATACATGACAAAACAGTAAGTCTATTTGATGAGGACATTCTCACTGCTACTGCTGCCCATGTGCTTGCTAATTAGCATGAGTACAATTCATTACCCAAGGAGACATGGGATTATGTCTCTGGATCACTCGGCAGCTAAAAGTTTTGACACTCTCTAATTTAACAGACGGAGAGCTCACTTAACTTTGCCAGTTCCCTATGGGCAAGTGGTGTTAATAAAGAAAGGGGAGAGATCATACAATTGTGCATGTGAGAGGGAGAGGGGGATGAGAAAAATGCAAACTTTATGTTAGTAATTAATTGATTGGATCAGCAAAAAAAACATATGTTTCACAGCAGTCGGATCCACAGCGGATATGGTTGCATATAGCATCACAAATCATTTGACATGTACACGCATGAAGTGTTGTGTGATGAGTTCACATGCTGGAATAAGACTAATTGCTCATTACTTTTGTCTCAAAGCATTTTTTCAGTATGAGTAGCAGAGAGCAGCAGCTTCAAATGAAGTTGATGGACTTCTAGTCACTGAGCAACAAGAGCAACAAACATTTCGAGTCCCAGCTAGACCAAAGAGTTGAATTTACTTTAATAGCTTACTCTTATGCTCAGAATGGCAATTGTCAATCAAAGACAATGACTTTTCCCTTTTGCTGCACTCATTAGTGTGCATTTAGAGATTCAACAAAGTGCTTTGAATGGGATGAAGTCTTGCATTGTCAAACTGGATTGTGCTTCCATTGCATTGCATCAGATGCACTATGTCTGGCAAAAGTTAATCAAAGCTCCAGTTTTCATGCAGCGTCCGCAGCACTAGAAATTACATCACATAAATGAAAATAAAAGGCAGAGGCCTCTGGCTAACCTGCTTTCTTCTTCTGATTGTGATTTTATTATGTACAACTTTGCATTGTATTGATAGCGAGCATTGCATTTTAGCCTGAAAGCCGGCTGTGTAGAGTCCCAAGCTTGCAACTGTGATTGTTGTAGTTGATGATGATGATCACGCCGGCACCAAGCATCAATCACGGCCACCAGTCTGCGTGTTATACCTTTCCTTATATTTTACTTAGTATTTAGAATTGTTACTTCTAAAATCCTTAAAATACAATTCAAATAAGATTCCACTCTTAACCATGTCAAAAAATGCCTGCAGCTCTGCTTTATAATAAATTGCTTTAATTGTTGAGGCTGAAAGGAGTAAAACCTTCATCTTTATCCACGCCGTCAAAAATTTCACTTTTACCAGAGTGATAGATACAAACCCAGATTCTATAATTGAAATGGACGGAAGTGATTGTGTTTTGTGCAGAACAGTTATTGATCACAGACAGGATGACATATCGCTATCATCTGTGTTTGCCCTAGGTGGCCTACATTGATAATATACTCTATCAGTAGAGCTCACGTTGAAGGTCGACTCCATCCTGCAACTTTGCATATTCCTCTTTCATAGTGATGCAGTTGCCTGGTGGGGGTTTGTGCTGTTATTTTAAAATCCAGGAGAAGAGAGCATCTCCTCACTCCATTTAGTGTACGAGCACTCTGAAACCAGACAGGCAAAGGAACGAAGGTCTGACCCTGTTAATATCCTTTGCTTAAAATTCCACTTTCTACACTGTAGTAAAAGCTTCAGGGTGTCGGTGCAAAACTGTCACAAGCATAATTTATATCTTTAAAGTTTAAAAATGTTGAATAATAGTTGCAGGCTTTAGTAATATGTGGATTCATTCAGAGGAGGATCTAGGTAAACTTTAATATTTATAATATAATACCAGCATCACAACTAACTAAAAATCTTTTACTAGAGCAAAATCTAAACTGTCAGTCAATAAATAACATTCATCACATGACAATGAAGATTTTTTTTTTGTTTCTTCCTAAAAAAATTGCTATTAGCTTAACCAGCATGCTGTTGTAAAGTATGCAGCTGGGAGACTGCTGACAGAACAGTTTAACTTATTGTTTTTCTACATATGTGTTGAACTGGTGGTTTGATGAGGCACTTTATTGGCCTTTTACTTTTTATTGTACTTACAGTAACAAGCGTAGATGTTGTCAACTCCAGTTATCTTCACTTTGCCTTGTTCGATGTTAGCAAGCTGCGGCCTCTCCTCACTGCTGTGTGTGTATGTGTGTGTGCGCGTGTGTGCGCGTGTGTGGAGAATGCACTGCAGCCTTGCAGAGGACAAATGGGGCCTCGTATTAAAATATGGTCAACTATACTTATCAAACACAGAGAATAAAGGCCTTGCTCTACTACAACCCTGCATCAAATAAAAGCCTTTTACCTTCTTAAGTTAAATAAAGGCTGTGACCATTATTTGAAGAAACACAGTGTCGGAAGAAACTGGCTGAACTTCAATATGTACAGGGCTGTTCGGCCGGCAGTCGGAGCTTATGGGAAGCTCTACTGTGTTGCCCTTTTTCAGTGTCTATGGGGCCAGCTGTATGACTGCAGTTGTAATTGTACACACTCACCATTTCTTATGAAAGACAACAAATACTTACACTGCATTATTATTCCAAACCATTTTAAAAAGGATTTCATGTACTGTTTTCCAAAGGCATCCGATCAGTTTCAGTTTCTTGCATCAAGATGTTTTCTTGATCGCCAATTGGTGGCTGGCTGCAGTTTAGGTTATAAACTCTGTATGTTTAATGCTATAAAAAGAAGGTGAAACATTATCAATGACAGCTGAGACTTACATGCAATTGGTTGAGAGCAAGTATTGGTGGAAGCTCGTTACAGCAGCTCCATCTACCAGTCACTACTGCCCATACCCTGGCTTCAAGTGACGTCTTTCATAGACGGCGCTCATATTTGGTACATTTTTGTTTCATTCCTGTATAGTGGCAGGAATCGCAGACATGTCATCTATCTTGTTTAAAACACAAAAGCCTTTCCCAGTATGATTTTCTTAATTAAATGGAGATGAACTGAGCTCAGGTTCTGCCAGTAATTCATTAATTATGACTTTGGGCTACAGAGAAAAATAAAAAAAACAATCTCAGACATCCATAGATGTTGTCTGAGCTGGCGGAGACAGTTTGTACACTGTGTGTATGATTATGTATGATTACTAGGTTATGTTTCTTTTTTTTCCTCTTTCTTCTCAGTACAAACTGAACTCTCCAACTCCATTTGGGAAAACAGCAGCGACATCTTCTCTTTTGATGAAAAGATGTGCTTTCGCAGTTTTTTTATACATATATTTATCTATTTTTCAAAAAAAAAATGCAGTCACACTCTGAGATAATAGATGGAAGAGATGAGAAATGCCAGTCGCGATTCAGTCAGACCAACTATCCAGGCCCGTCTTGCAGACAAGGCTAAAATGCTCATTTATACTATGGGCTTCAGAAAAATGCCACCAGGGCTGGGGTCGGTTTACAGAATACTTGAAGATAAGCTTTTGTATATAAACAGTGAAACAAATATGTATTAAAGTGGGATATAGAAATTCAGTTAGTATAATAGTAATATAAAGGAAAGGACTGGAGGACAAGGTAATGGTTATTTTCTTCTGTTCATATTAATTGCGTCTTATTCATTCTGTTGTATTTAATCTGGCCATCAACGTGTTCACACCTGTCACCGTGAACACCAAGTCTCTCACGGCTCAGTGTGCATGCCCATCTGCTTTGCTGGACATCTCCCTCTGTCTCGCATGACCACCGATTTAATTGACCGCCACTCGAAGAACAATAAAGAGGCAACATGTTCAAGGAGAAGCCACTTTTATCAGACATGCCTTTGGAATAAAGTTTCACATTGAGATTTTCCTCTCAAACTTAATTAGTGTCTATACCCTCGCTCATTATGCTCTGCATTCTACTTCTCGATTCTCTTTTGGCCTGTCTCACGCATTAGTGCTCTTGCTTCCCCACTCTGTGCTTCTCCCCTTTAGACCCTTGTCACTCAGCCAGACGTCTTCTAAGATAGTTGTGCTTGTGCGCAATGATTTCTTAAGCTCTGACATCAATACAACCGTAACTGATTATGACAAATTAGCTCCCATTCTGGCCTCCAGTGAGTTCTAAAGCCTGCTTCGCTGGAGCTTTTTGTCTGCTGCTGCGGTTGCTTTGTTTTGAAGTGTGTCTGCCCTGTACCGTGAATACTGATAGAGGAGTAAGCAAGGTATAGCACCATTTTGATGAACTAGTGTGCTGGTCAGGAGAATTAAAAAAAATCTTTGTGTATTCTGACACAAAATAATTGTAGCTGGAATACCAAACTAGTTTTGAGTTGTCTTCCATGTCAGAAAATAAATAATTTAATTTTAATTTGATTTCAAGTAGATTTTTGTAAAATTGTCACTTTTTGTAATAAACATTATTCATATTGAGCTTTTCAAACCTCCTGTTCATACACTGCAAAAATGAAATGTTAAGGATAACTCTACATTTCATTGAAACCTAATGTGCTTTAGTGTTCAATGTTGAGATCAACTCAATCTAATAAGATATGAAACAACACCAACAGTTATGCCAATTATATATCTTGATGTTGTATTTGTCTTTCATAATTGTCAAAACTATTATCTTCAGTTCTAAATACAAAGATTTCCATTGTCACTGTTATATGTACAGGTAGGAAATGTGTCACTCACCACGAACAGAGTTATAAGACTGTTTTTATAAAGCACATTCTTCTTGTATTGGACACTCAAAGTGTTTTGCAGAACAAGTTACATTCAAACAAACATTCAAACAGTGCTTCTATGTGCCACACTTTTAACACAGCATGGCTGTTGGGTCAATTATATGCTTCTCACGAAACACCCTTCGGAATGGTCACAATAAGTTGTTCTACCTCCAGAGCTACAGCCTCCCCAATGCAGAGCCAGTAATTCAAGTAAAACCACCAAGGCAACTTTTCAAATAAAACGTTTAGTATTGTTGTAATGTGACAACTATCTTTCTTAAATTTACAAATACATTGAATATTCTCTTATTTACTAACACAAACAGTGTCAAGTTTTAATCTTTATGAATGTATGTGTATGTACTGTATGTAAACATTTTACATGTAGTATTTAAGAGACTTAAATGTTTGTGCTGTACAAATTCACATCTCATCTTCACCTTATTCAAAATACACATCTTCAATAATGACTGCAAAATAAATGTATACATATATATATAAATAATAAACAATATATAATAGATTTATCTGTTGAAGTAAACTTGCACTGTAGATGTGTTGTACATGCAAGAACAAAGAGACATTGTTCATTACCTGGATAGTTCAAAGTAGTGCTCATCATAAGCAATGCTGTGGGGTGGATCACACACAGTGGCTCATAAGTGCTTCAAAAGGACTCTTGGTGTCACCTTTAACAGATGGCAGAGGGATTGTGTTACATTAATGAAAGGTCTCCGCTTGACTTGATGTATCCGTCTTCCTGACAGTTCATGTCCCTGTTGAGGACTTATCAAAGTTTCCCCATCATTTTTATAGAAGTTTCGTGCCACCTCCATTCACCAAGAGCACTCATTTTTTTACATCCTCAAGGCCAGACGAACGAGCACGGGGTGATTATGACACCTTAACCCCTCAGGGGAGACAGCACCATGTCACTGGATGGCCGCTGCATTAGAACAGAATAAACCACACACACATGCTCAACATTTTCACCCACGCCAACACATGCACAGATGAAAACATTTCGTATCAGCAAAATGAAGTGGCATAACTTGAGTAATATATAGTACTTTGCATTTTGTTATGCATATTTAGCTTTTCCATGTCAGTCACACAAATTATGTCATTATTACACAGTACAAACTGAATGTATTTAATCTTTTTTGACTTTACCCAGTTCTCAGTTGATGAGCCTTTGGCAGCAATTATAGTATTTTTGGGTATAAGTCGAAAAGCTTTACACACAAGGATTTGAGATATGCCATTCTTCTGTGCAGAGCCTCTCAAGCTTCAGGTTGGATGGGTACTGTCAGGGAACAGCTACTTTTTGATGTCTCCAGAGATGTTCGAATCGGGTTCAAGTCGGGGCTCTTGCTCTGCCACTCAATGATATTCACAGCCACTCATGTTTGCTTCGGATTATTGTCCTGTTGGAAGGTGAAGCTTCGACCCAGTCCGAGGATTGTTATTAAGGAATTGCTGTACTTTGCTCCGTTCAGCTTCCCTTCAACCCTGACCTGTCTCTCTGTACCTGTCCCCATCTTAAAAGCACCGCCACAGCAGGATGCTGCTGCCAACACCGCACTTCTCCATTGGGAAGTCATTGGGCAGGTAATGAGCAGTGCCTTGTTTCCTCCAACAAAGATGATTAGAATTGAAGCCAAAATGTTTGATCTTTGGTTTCTCCGCTGCAAGTCCCATATGCTTTTTTGGGTGGTGGTGGGGGTAGCAGGATGCTGCAGTGATGGAAGTTTGAATGCATGTAGTTGGAATCTAATGACAGATTTGCAGCTGTGCATTATTTTGCTGCTACACAACAGTGACCTCTTTATGTTTGTTGTGCAACAAAAGCCTTTTCTGCCTTTGAAGAAACGATTGCCCTCTTTTTTGCAGTCTCTTAAAATCCCCAAAAAAGTTAAAAAGTACGACAGTCTGTAGAAAGTATAGTCGAAAACATGTATTGCTCATGTGATTTGTAATTATTGTATCTGTTGCTATTTTGCTGGATTTTTTCCATGGGCAGTTGGTAATTTTAAGTTTGAAATTTCAGTAATGCACTGGTGTGATGTAAGATAAGTGTGATTTGTTTAATCATGCTGTCATATTTGGAGCAGGCTGAGACTTTGTTTTTTTGTAACAAAGCAGACTGATGGCCGCAGAGTATTAGCTTCAAGTGTTGCTGTGCCCAGAATAGTATGTATTATGAGACTGCTGACAAAATTCACTTGTAAAATCAGCCAAGTGCTGGCAGTTGTTCTATACAAATAAGTTGTGCCAATACAGAAAACACTTTTATGATACTACAAAATATATTTGTATTTTCCAAATATTTAATTTATGATAACAATCAACAGTATTTCAACACAGGTGTAATTTTATATAATTTTAATGCTAGCTAAATAAGTAATTGTATCTTATTTCATACACAAAAATAGCAGACTTTATAGTATAGGAGTGAGTTTTGCATGGTGATAAACAGTGTAAAGATGAGACAGCAGTAAGCAAGGGCTGGAAGTGTGTGTGGGGAAAGAGAGTGCTCTAAAGGAAATGTTCACTGTTGCAGAATGTCCTTCTCACCCCAGTGAATCATTGACTTCTGATACAAGGGAGACTAACCCTACCCTTTCCCCATTCCATCTCCCAACACTAACACGCACCACTGACACATGTCATACTTTGGTCACCTGGGAGGATGGGGGAGAGGAGAACATAGGGAAACATAGTCCGGGTGATAAACTGAGGCAGCTATACATGAGAATCCTTGCTTTACAGGATGGTCAACACAGCCTAAACCTCAAGAGAACCTCAGTGAGAGCATGCTGACAGGCTGCAAAGCCAGGACAAGCCTATCGAGGGGAACAGACCTAAAGCCACTCTCTCAGTAAGTGAGTGGGACACACAGAGGGATTTCTATTTCTTAAATGCTGGGTTGAAAGTTATTAGAAAAAATGAAACCCACCCATGAAGAGATTATTATTAAAAGGTCATCTGGTGTCTTACACAAATGCAAAACTCAGCTTGAGACTTTTAATGACTTTTAGTGATGTAATCACAAACAAGACTAAAGAAGTTGTATCATCAAGACAGAAACTGAATCCTTTGTCAGGTAAGGTCCATATAATTCCAGAGGCATTATGTTGCATTATGTTGGGAAGTACAGACGTACGTTCATCCCATTTATGTGATGCGATATCTCAAAAATATCTTCAGTATTTATTTGGACTCAAGGATGAATTAATTAGATTTTGGTGGTCCAAGGTCTTATTTTTGCTTTGTGAAGGTTATATCTCTGGAACGCCATGAAGGAATCCTTTCACATTTGACACAAACATTCACTTGGACTCAAACGTTAAATCACTTGATGTTAGTAGCCAAAGATCAAGTGCATGGTGGCGTCACAAAGTATTTGTATGTTTTTCTTGAACTTGAAACTTGAACTCTGAAGTTTGGCAAGAGTAAATTTCTTCAAATCTGGTACAAAAATTCACTCAAAGATGAACTGACTACATTTTGTTGGTCGTAGGTCAAAAGTTCAAGGTCACATGGCCTTGCATTGTTTTGAACGCAATATATCAGGAATGCCCAAAGGGTATTTCATTAAATGCAGCACAAACATTTAGTTAGAATCAAGGATGATCTGAATAGAAAAAAATGTTCATGATGTTAGAATTAGCTAGCTAAGGATCAAATTACACCAAATTACATTTATACAGTAGCTAGTATCATAACACAAAGCACATTCTATTCTCAATCAGTGCAATTTTTGCGCAGTTTTATCAGGAGAGGAAAGCTTGATGTTATTAATCCTCATCTCCCATTAGGCTACATATGGTTAGCCAGGCAACAAGCCCATTTTCAGCTTTTGCTTACAGCAAGCCCCACTCTCCATCATCTCTCACCCTGCCCTTCCCCCCTTCACAGTGCCTGCCACCCTCATTACCAGCCACTGGTGCTGAAGAGGGTCCATCAGCAAACATATTAACATTTTTTGCATATTTGGCAGCATCTGGCTGAAGTGCTAGGTCTTTTTTGGCGCAATTTCTCTGGGCCTCTCTCGGGTTCGGTCTTTGGCAGTATTTTTTGCAGATGCTGTTTAATAACGGCAATGAGCCCATAGGGTGAGGGGATTAAAGATTGAGTGAGCCAGCCATTTGGAAAGTCTTTAAGAGTTGTATGATTAAGTTATTTTATCCCATTCATGTGTGCAGGGAGCCAAGAGGAAGTCAGCCAGATTGGCCAGTAGAAGTCTTGGACAAACATAGTCTCAGCTCGCTCAGCTGGAGTAGTAATCCAGTTGCACTCGAGCATTAGAAACATGAAGCTTTTCAAAGTATGTGCAAAGTGAGCATCTTTCATTTGAATAAATGGGTACCATCCGGTATCTTGTTCTTCTTAACACATTCATGGATTTGCAAGTGATAACAAAAAATTATAAGAATAAATGATCTGAGAGTTCTACTTACTGCCCTCTATTGTGTAAACTGTTTTGGACCTCTTATAGATAGAGTTTATAAGTAAAGCAGACAAGGGGATATTGGGCACAGCCTTGGTCACAGATCTGAAACAATGGTGCATCTAACAATGTCAGATAACTGCAACTGCTATAAAGCTGTGTCAGTAGTGGTTGCTATAGAAACAGAATGTTGAACTGATAGCAACTGCTGAGAGGTAAACTTCTAATGTCGTCGACACAAACTGAAAAAGTTACATGGTGAGACTTTGCTTATAGACGAGGGTAGAGGATGTTAATGATGCCGATGTCCACCCACACGCATCCTTCACCAGAATCTCATGTTTCCCACCAATATTTTTTTTGTATTAAAGAGTGTTTATCTTTTCTTAAAAACTGTATCTAGCTATTATTGTTTTTACCTGAATTCCTCATTGTAGCACAAAGAAGATACTAGAGTTACTGAATGGAAATCTCGGAGCCAATACTTAGCCAATGATGCTTGGAGGAAGCCAATTCACTCATGCTCTTCTTTGCCAGGTTTTCTTTCTGTCTGCACTAAATACCCCGAAGCTTGCCTCAAGGAGATTTTTTAAATTAATTTGTAGAAAATATGTTGGCTCTTATCAGTCACTTCACATACCATGACTTCACCTGCCCTAACAATATATTTGAATTCTAGCCTACACTTACAGCTGCTCAATCACAATGTTTTGGAATTTGATTTATGCTTTAAATTAGTTGTTTGATCAGCTTGTCACGTTTTTGTGTATTGGTCTGTTGGACATCATCAAGGAACTCATGCAGCTTAGGTAAGGGCAGATCAGTTGATAGCAGGAGTTTTTCTATCCGGCGGTTGAGTATGTGTGCCTTCAGTTGTGTAAACATGTGTTCTGTTGTCTAGTATGTGTAGCGCCACAATAAACACTCATCTACTGAAGTTGTCGGTCTTAAGAAGTCAGACGTGTGCTTATGCAAGCTTAACATAAACACAAGTTTTAATGTATCAGTTTCACCGTATAATCGATATGATCCGTTGTATGTGTTAATATAATGTCAGGTGTGAATTGTATTTGTTTTACATGTGGTATTGGAAACAAAGAAAACCCTGTACTACACTCCACTGCTCCCCCTTGCTACACCTGTCAAACTCTCTGTGCAGTCTTCAAAGATAATAGTGGCAGACCGATAGCTCAGATATTTTATACATGTGTATGTTTTTAAATGTGCAGATTAATTAATGACACCAAACACTGTTGGATTTGTTACTGTTTCCAAATAGCACCACTGTATATACTTCTCTGTTCATATTTCTGGTGAAAGAGGTCTGCTTTGCTGGGAGTGAAACAGATGACAACCCAATAGAACTTCCTTTTTTCCTTACTTGGGTTTTTAAAAATATTCATAGGCTGTTGCTTAGTCAAGGCACTGTGAACAAGATTTAACTTGTTATTCCCTCAAATTTGGAATGCATTTTACTGGTGTGCATTTTAGAGGTCAGTTGCTTTCTTTTGGTTAAGTGGTTGAATCCAGTATCCCCTTGTGTTGTACAAATAATAGATAACTGTGTTTGTAGATACATACAGGCAGAAATTCAAGGATGTAACGTTGTGTTTGATTTTGGACCATCTGAGAGAAGGTAGTACACTAATAACATTTATCACTATATTGTCAAAAGAATATGGTGATGGTGGGTAGCCTGAACTGAACTATGACTGCAGAATTGTTGCCTGAAATCTGTCAGGTGTGTAACATCTGTGACTGAATTCAGTCATGGAAACGCCTGTGTTCTCACAAGCATTCTAAGGTTATTAAGGGACATATTCAGGTCAGTCAGTGAGGTCTTCATACCTTTGAGCTATCAGACTTATTCATGGTTCAGTACACTTGAAAACATTTCCTCACAAGTGGACCTTCATGTATCCAATAGTGTATCTGTGTTAATATAATACATTAAAGCTATTAGTACAAACTTTACTATGCATCTTAACAACTTGGTTGAGAAATTCACAAAAGTCCTACAACCCTTCCTGTAAAAAGTGATTATTCAACACATCATTACATTTTGGATAATTGTCTACATACAAAAAGGTTTTTGGAAAGTTTGGATAAACACTTTTAAATACACAAAAACATTTATTTACCTTCAGATGTGCCTGCAGTGTGTAGAAACATGGTTTGCATTAATTACACAATCCCCAATAGGCTACACGTTATTATCAGGGCTGAATATCTTGTGTATCAGAGAAAAATGTTGATTTCAAACAGATATTGTTCTTGAAATAAATTGACTATTATATGTGACACAATAGCAAACCTAGAACTCTGAAAACATTCCGTAATCTTACAGCTTTGAATCCTGTCTTGTTCTTCTTCTTGAAACTGCAAGTGCTCTCCGAGAGGTCAACTTCTCAGTCTGTGAGTACCAGTGTAGGTGAAAACATCAAGAGCATGGCTGTTCCTTGAAGCACTTTTATCAGGTGAAAGGACTCAAATATAGCCCACAAGCAGGGGACTCTATACATCGGAGTATACACTGGAATGGTGGGTTTATTCCGAAATGGATAAAGTAAAACAGGATTCCACTCAGATCTTACATAAATATAATACAAGCTAAACAATGGATCTGACGTGATTCAAATTCTTCTCCTTCTAAATGGGACTGAAAAAATACCAATTACCAAAGAGCATAACACTTAGCAGTTGTACTACATGTGCGTATCTTTGTCTCCAGGTAATTGCCACATCGCTTCTCTCATTTAACCCTCTCAAGTAGAACAAGGTGACAAAACCTCGGACTGTTTGTTGTCTTACTATGTGAGCAGGACTTCATTCCCACCAAACTCCTCCAAACCATATCTCCCACCTTTGTTCCAGCAATCACATATGATAAATTCTTCACCGATTTGCTTTGGGAAAATTTCCAACTGCATTCAAACAATGTGAGGTAAGACCTCTCCTCAATAATCCATCACTTTACCCATCTCAAGAAGTATCGACAGGTCTCATTTCTTCCATTCTTATCTAAAGCTATCAAAAGCATGCGTTTCAAACAGATCTCGGAATTCCTGACACTGAATGCTCTCCTTGATCCAAATTAGTTGGGCTTCAAGATCAGCCACTCCACTGAACCTGCTCTGTTATCTGTGACAGAAGCCCTAAGGGCAGCTAAAGCTGCAGCTCAGTCGTGAGTTCTTATCTTGCAAGACCCATCAGCAGCCTTTGATACCCTTGACAATCGCACATTGCTTTCAGTTCTTTCAGTTATAGGTATCTTGGGCGAAGTGCTTTCTTTGTTTAAATTCTACCTCACTTGGTGTTGATTAAAGGTCTCATGGCAGGCTCAAACACCCTCCCCACATGCGTGAACCAGTGCCTGGTGCTAGGGCCCATTCTCTTTGCCATATACACTACTTCCTTGGGTCTAATTATCTCTCATGGCTTCTCATTTCAGTGCTATTCAGAAAGCACCCAACTATACCTCTCAGTCCCGCATCCCATAGTCTTAGCCATATGATGGCATTACACATTGATAAGTAAAGCTACCTGTAACTAAACATTGACCACCTCCTTAGACTAAACTCTTGAAAAATATCAGGGCCTTCAGCAAAATATGAACATCAAAATCACTTATTCGTCCCAAACAAGGTTGTGAGAAACCTGGGTGTCATATTTGATAGCCAGCTATCCATCTTTCACTATTGCATATGACTCCTGGTCATGCTGCTTAGAACTATACTCAGTGCATACTAGACTGTATCCCACACAGCTTTGAGTACAGGTCATGATTATTTCCCACCTCAATTGCTGCAATGCCGTTCTGGAAGGCCTTTCTTCAAGCACAGTGAAACCCTTGCAGATGGTCCAAAATGCGGCTGCACATCTGGTCTCCAATCAGCCTAAAAGGGCAATTGTCACTTTGCTGCTCATCAACCTCCACTGTCTACTCATGGCTGCCAGAATTCAATTCAAGTAACTAATTCTTGTTACATAGCGGCTTCTGGGTCTTCACCCATCTTCTTGAATTCAATCATACTCAATTTGCTCCTCCTCAGTCACTCCATTCTTCTTGCCATCCCCACACACACAAGGCAATCAGTGTCCAAACTGTTCTCATTTGTGGTTCTCTGATGATGGAACAGGCTACCAAATATTCTTAGAACAAGGGCCTTCTTCTCTATTTTCAAGAATGTCTTGAACACACAACTCTTCTTCACACACAAAATTTCTCCTAACAACTCTAACATGCTAATGAACAGCTTCTTTGTTCAGTGGAGTTATATAAATGCTTTACCTCCTTGTGTGTGCCCAAAGTTTAATCTGACATTACGCCACCATTACACACACACACTTATCTGTTTACCTAGGCTCACTGGCCAATTACACAACATGAAGCAATTAATATATTGTTTATTATTATTTGTCACAGTTTTTGCAATAAAGCACATTTTATATGGTTGTATTTGATAATAACTGCAAAGCCCCCATCCCTTCATCTACTGTCACAAATATAATCTAACTCTGGGTTATACGGCAGGATTGGTACTGATTAGCATTAGTACTACAGTATAATATGTAATTTTTGAGCATTATTCATCTGAGTTAGATTTCTATTCTCAGTGTTTTACTGTAATTGTATGCTAATCTCACTTAGAACCTAGCAGTCCAATGACAAACATACCTCAGAGTCTTTTCAATGGGTGACTGAGCTTGTGATAGAATACATGGACTTGTGCTCCAGAGCCATCAGTAGCAAACGTGATAAATGAACATGTGTAGGATAGAGAGAGGAGAGGTGAAGAGAGAGAGACAGAGAATTGGCGCTGTAGCCCCTCTGGTTTTGGCACTGGGGTCCAGCTTGCAATTCTTAATGACTTGGTGGCGTTGATCTGTGAAGGAAAGAGAAAATGGGCCATTTAGGGAGAGAAACAGTCAACCTGCTATGTCTTGTACATTGTCTGGGATTTAAGTGAGAAAATCAATTTGTCATGACACTTTGCCGATAAAAGTAATTCCCCTGTTCTCTCTCCTCAGCCCTCATCTGATATGCACTCTAGGCTTAGCACCAAGACGGGGGTTATTGGAATGATCGGTTGCACACTTAGACAATTCGCAAATACACGCCCTGTGTTTCCGTATTTGGACAGAGTAATGTTCATACTCACAATAACTCACACACCATATTTTTTTCTTTCACGTCCAACTCTATACTGGACGTACAAAAGTGTGTTGGCCTGTTAAGGGTCAGAGATGGAACCAAGGGTGTAGAAGTGAGTGAGACCGTATACATAAGAGAAAGTAGAATGAGGCAATGAGGATCAACTGTAATAGTCCAGGGCGCCATGTGTCATGAAAATCCACCACATGTCACCCGTGTCTCCCCATAGTACTTGAGGGTGGAGGGAATGTATTATCAGGCAAGAAATCCAGTCATGATGGCCAGCCTGACAACGTTTTCCCCAGGTTCAATCAATCACACGTGTCCTCTGTGAAGAGGCACCACCACAAGGGGCCCTCGGAGGCTTTGCCAGCAGATTAGTCACAGCCAAGTCTCATTTCTGCAGCTGCACCAGTACAAAGATGGAATGATTAAGTAAGGACAGAGGAGGGAATGATAGGTGAGAGGAGGGCAAAAAGTAAATGATGGAGGGGTTGAGACAAAAGAGTAAGAGAGAGGGAAGGAAAGAAAAAGAAGGGATGCACAGAGTAAGCAGAAAGGAGGGTAATATAATAAATGAGCAGAAACAGAAAGAAATATAATGGAAACCTAAGTAATAATGACTTGGTGGAATGAGAAGGGAAGAGAAAATACTACAGGTTAAATGTATCAAGAAAGTAATATAGAGGGAGTGAAATGGAAACATACGATAGTAATATTGCATCAAGCATTATTGACTCACATTTTATATTCAGCTATTTTTGTAGAGCTTTATGTTTTAACTGTCTTCTTCTATATATGTAAGTTAAGTGTATTAACACAGTTTCCATCTTGATGACTTGTGACTGAATTTCCACAGCGAGTCATTCACCAAAGGATACTTAATGTGAAAATGCACTGCAGAAGACATGCATAGTAATTGCTAACTACATTTAACCACCTGACATAAATGCTATTGACTTAAGTGCTCATATTTGCTAGTTAATTCTACTTAATTTCTGTTGTGCCTCATTGAATATTAATGTCAAGGAAAAATATCTGCCTTTATGGCTTAGTATCACTTGCCAAGAAAGTATCACATGGGTTAAGTACTACATCATCTCCTGAGGCTTTGATCAAGCATGTATGTACACATTTCAGTTAAGTATTATTTGCAGATAAAATGTGTTCAGACTTTGTTTAAATAAAAGTAGTTACAGGGTTACAATTGTTCATGTTTTTGCAGTTCAAAACAATATTATCATGATTTTATTTATTGGAAAGGATGAACTTGTTAGTGATGCATTTCTCCTAATCAAATGTCTCTAGCTGCAGACCAGCTATTTTGTAAGCAATTTGAAATTTCTCACATTTGTTCAACCTACTTGAAGAAGAAGCAAAGCATGCCAGCCTGTTAAATCGAAACATTTTATTGAAAAAGCATGACTGTGTTTACCACTAAGGCCTCTCAGCTCTCAGAAAGGGTCCATTCTTAATAATGTTCCTGTATTGATTTAGTGGCTCTGTTCTGCTTTTAGTGATACTGTAATAACCGCTCTATCTGTTCATTACCTAAGCCTTGACGGGAGATTGCTGACCTAGCCCAAACTGCCACAGGTCCATGCCTCCATATCTCAGCGTTATCAATCTCCCGACACTCATGCCAACACACTTGTTCACACTAGGCATATGTATGAACACAAACAATTTTCTACCTTTCAGAGGAAGGAACCAATGTCATCTTTTTCTGGAACTGCAGTTTCCTATGGTTAATTGTAGGTGCTGCTGTATGTCAAGCTCTTTCCCTCGCTTTTAAAAACAGGTGTCACAACAGTCTCCCAAGAGAGCCCTTCTTTGTTAATCCCTATTAACCTCTCTGGTGAACAGGGCGCAGGTTCACAGCCTTGGCCACTTAAGTTTGAGCATGACCTTACTTTGTGCTTACAACTGTCTGATGTGGCAGACACATCTTGGCTGCACTCCAGCTGAGGTTCTCCTCTGCTCACCCACTATCCCCTGAGTATGTACAAAAAGAAGTGGTGAGGGATGACTTTAGGAACTTTGGCTACTTTCAAGAGGTGATATGTATCATAATGCAGTAGATGAGCTTCAGCCTGTTGGACTGAGGCTTAACATTACCAAATGTGAACACAAGGAACGTGGAGAGGTACCTTTCGGTATAAATAAACAATCTCTCTCTTTGATTGCAGAATTCTGATTCCTATGTACCATGACCAAAAGAACCGTTAAGTGGGTAGTGTAATGACCAGAATCTAGAATCCGTGAGGGAGAAAGGTTGAGAAAATAAATCTTGAATGTTTAAATACAGGTGCTTGTGTGATGTTTCAACAAGGGCTGCAACTATTGTTGTCATCATTGATTAACCTGTAATGATTTGAACTGTCAAATTTATCCGAAAATAGTGAAAAGTCCTTGTACCAAGGTAAGGTTTATGGATGTTTTGTTTCAGTTCAAAACCCACAAGTATGCAGTTTGGCATGAAACTGAGAAAGTAGAAAATCTCCAAATCTGAGAGGCAGAAAATGTTTTCATGAAAATATTCACATTCACATTTATTTGATTATCAGAAAAGCTGTCAATCATTTCTGTCGATCAGCTAGTTGATTACTTGTCTAATCATTGCAGCTTTTTTTGCTTTTAAAACCTTCTCCCACATTCATCCTTACAAAGCATTGTGTAATTTCATGGCACTCATTTCAGTGCCACTTACACGGTGCAGCTAGTGGAAATTACATCATAGAGCATAAGAGGAGACTCTGCTGCAAAATAAACAAAAGGACTACACATAATATAACACTAATATTTGCATAAGAAACAAAACTCAATTTACAGACGCCTGATAGGAAACATAAACCAGATGGATTTCACTCCATATGTATATATTATATATACAGTATATACCTATTTTAAACAAGTCGTCTCTGTCTTAGTCCGTAAGAACGTTTTTGGGGGCTGACATTATTACAGGAATTATTGGACATGATACCATAACTTTAAAATACTGTATATCTATAGTCCCAAAACAGAGGTCTGTTCGATATTTTTTTCAGCAGTGTCTAACTTTTTTCACTAACTGACCCAGCAGTCCATTGTATAATCATCTCTGATCATGCACTCACATTTATTTGATTACATTTACTATTATTCACTGTATAATTCAACTTCATCCTCCTCTTAGTTAGTTTCAATAACTCATTCCTCAGGGACAAGAATTCCATGACTATATCAACCACAAATGAGAATCATTTTATCGAAATTAGCAAAACTTCACGAAAAATTGCTTGTACATTATTGGAAACTGCAAAGGTTGCAATGACCGAAAACATCATACTGCTACATTAAAGCAATTGGAAATTGCAAAAGAACATAATCAACAAAACCGATTGTTTGTATTTAGTATTAGATTGTATGATCTGGTTCTCAACATTGATTCAGCGATGTCAGAATTCCTGTTAATTAAATGTCAACTATCGCCACAACATCCTGAATAAAAAAGTGTTCTCCTCAAACTGAAAATAAAATAGGTAGACTTTTGGCAAATGAGCTTATTAAGCAACAACCAAAGAAATCTATCATTACCTCAAATGTAGACTCATCTGAAGTCATTAATTTAAAATCCATCCTCCACATTCTCTCTCTTTTAGACCTCTTTACTCAAATCTTTACACCCCAGAACTGGACACCTTGCCTGAAGTAGCTGAATATTTTCTGAGTAAAGTCTCCTAACCTAAACTAACTCAAAGTCAATCAGAGTGTCTGGAGATACCTCTCTTCCTGAAAGCACCAGCGCACTTCATCTCATGTCCAACAATAAATCACTGAGACCAAATGGCTATCCAGCAGAATTATAAAGAGTTGTGCAACATTACTATATCACATTATTTTAACAATCTCAAATAAACTATCTCATATAATGAAGACCCCACTGAAACTATTGCCCTATATCAGTCGTAAATACAGACACAAAAAATATAAGCAAAGTGTTATCAGGCTCAAATATATAATTTCATCAATAATACACACATATAAAACTGGTGCTATTAGAAATTAATTTCTAGAAAAAAACAACTTGTTTTCAAACAATCTCTCATGCAATCTTTGATTATGCCTAGGACTCCATGGCTTGAACATGACATTCAACATACAATCCAAAACAATAAAAACGTATACACTTGTAGTTATAGATTCCACATTCCTTCCCACAACATTTACTGCATGGGCTTAAACCAAAATAATATAGACTTATCTTGTAAAGCGTCTATTGATGATTTTTTTTTCCCTCTGAAACTTCTGGTTAGAGATCATGAACAGGCAATCTGAAATCCTTTGCCAAAGCATTCCCTTATGCCCCATTATTGCATTAGTTGGCAATATTTCTACAATACACATGCCCAAACATCCCAAACCATTCATATCAATATCACGATCCCTTGTCAAAAAGATCCTCAAATGAAAAGGAAGAAGAGAGGTTTTTATTCCTCAGTTGCTCAACTCACTGCATCCTTTCCTATGAAAACATCTAGTTCATACTATACAATACTTTGATGCTGATCCCTCTGTCCACAAATGGCCCTCGATAATATTACGAAGTTTATCATTCTTTTCCATTTTTTTCTTTTTTGTTCTCTTATCCTTCTACTCTAATAATCCTACACAAAAAGAAAGTGCAGTCTGTCCCATTAGCTCAATGTATCTGGTCTTGTCTGTCTTGTTCCATCATGTCTTGTCTGTCTTGACATGTCTGGTAATGAGAAAAATAAATTCTGAATAAGATTTATATTCCCCCCTTTCCCCGTCTTTGACATACTCACAGCTGCTTTGTAGTTTTATTGCTCTATTTATTGCTCTTTATATTGCTTATTATTACTTACCCACCCATGTTTTTTTGTTATTTAAGTATAATTTTACTTTACACAAATTAAGATTTAAGGAATCATAAGGGTTTTCTTGTAGCAAAAGCAAGATGTGTGCATTGTGCCTCTTCCAGTTTGTTTATCTCAAAAACTAGTACTGGTGAGTGTCACTGGTTTATGCATTAGTATGTCTCACATTTAAATTCACATTTTATTCAACAGGCTCTATTTGTGCCACTCCCAGTTCCCAACAGACTGGGGCAGCACCCAAGGGAGTTTGGTAAATAGGACTCAAGGAACTGGTAGTTCATTTCCCAGGAAATGTTGATGAAAAAGAGCGTGAGTAATGTCGTCAGGGAGAAGATGAGGAGATTAGAAGAAAATAAAGTTGCTGTGCTGTCAGGCAGCGACTCACAGCAAAGTCATACTCTGAAGTTTGGAGCTACAAATCTCAAGGTGGTACATTTTGTCAAGAACATGTTGCTAAAGAACACATCTTAATTGATTATGAAAAGCAAAGAAATAACTGTTCCTCATGTCATCAAATGCATTTATTTGTCGGAACCGTTCATTTATTACATGAGGGATGTGTGAGGTTGGCTAAGGGCTGCCAACACTGTATTTTTACAGGAGGCCTGTGGAGGGGGGGTTGAGGAAACCCTCAAATCTCAATCTATGTATCCTCTGCTGCTCTCCAATATCCTCAAGTCTGTCTGCATCATTCCATGATGGACTTTTTTAACTTCAACTTGTTAGTAGATATCATACATTTAAATCTGACAGGACATAACAAAGGCATAGTTTATAGAGAAAAACTATTTTGCACCAGTTTTTTTTATTTTACAATGCAAACCACCACCATAAAGGATGTATATGCTGCATGCTTTCAGGTGAACTCAACTCTCTTATAGCTGGATGATATTGTAAAAGCCAAGAGAAGTCAGATCATGACATGTTCTCATGTGCACTAGAAAAAACTGACAATATGGATAATTACTTATTATCAGTAATAACTAATATGAGATTGGTATAAAGTAAACGTCAAGCTTGTATCTGACTAGTCGACTTGAACAAAAGCCTGTCTATGCTTTACCATCCAACCAAATTACACTCCCAGCACCTTCAAATTATCAAAGATGAGAAAGAATTCATTAATTTGACTGTGCATGAATTGCCACTTGCTTAATATTAAAATCAATGTGGTAAAAATGCCATTATTAATTTAAACTGTTCAAATCATTTTTTGATTTGCAGTTATCTTTTAACTTTTTGATGCTCTGTGTTTAACAGGATACTAATAGATTATTGATGGCTTTGACCTATTTAGAGGCATCATACACACTGGAGGTTGAAACAAATAAGGAGCACTATTGTGTTTTCTCTGCTTCCTTGCTGTGCCAGGCATGAGACTCTCTTTAACATCTTTACACAGCCCGAACAGCATTTGTTTCCAAGGAATAATCAGCAGCACTAGTTGCAGAGGAATTTGTACGCTGTAAATGGCCATTTAGAGAGCAATCGTACCACTTTCATTTGTTCTAGTCTCCACTGAACAGTGACAAACAAACTTAATGAAAATAATGCTCATGAGGTAAAGTGAAGCAAAATGAATACTGTATAAAATAGGTTTCTGTCAAGATCTGCATTGATTTGTGCAACATATTTCATAATTCACATGAAGTCCTCAGAGGGAGCTTTCAAACCAGGCCTGGCAAGACAGTAATACGTATTTAAATGTTCAGACGGCCTCACTTAATGAATGTGTTTATATGAAGATTGTGTTGATGCAGTACAAAATTGTGTTTTTCTGTTAAGAAATATCCCTTGAGGAGACGGGCATTTAATAAATACTGTTACTATAAAACAATGCTACTGGATAAAGAGTATATATTGAAAGAGCAGTGAAAATGACTGTTTCCCTGTATTACCCGTGCTTGTTTTTCTGTATTTGCTGCATTTTTCAATCTATTATTTGAATTCTCTGGTTGCTTTTAGTAAGGATTTAAATGAATGTTTTTGCAGTGTAGCCCTTATAAATGTGTTATGCCTTGCACAGTAAATGTGGAAAGGGAGAGAATATGTACACCATAGCAGGGAAAAGTTGTGCAAACTGCAGACGACTCAGTGGGTGGAAAGCCATTCATTCCAAAAATGCAAAACAGTATTAGTGAGATCCTACAGTGCCGTTTTTCAATTTCCATCTTTGTAAGATCTCTTGTTGCGTAAATACGTCTCTTTGCTTGGGAGGGAACATCTACGATGATGAGCAATATAATACCTATACCACAGCATTTCATCTTATTATGCTCATTGAGAAGTCACAATCGCTTTTCGTTTTTCTCTTGAGAGGTCATGTAAATGATCTGTTAATGTCAGATAAAGAACGCCTCAAGTGAATACTGAGATATAAAGGAAAGCATCACCATGCCTCAACTGTCTCACACTGTAGAGGTTTTTCATTAAGTTTTTCTTTCATTTGTAATATATCCATCCAAGCAATTGTTCCGCAATTGTTTTGTTAATATAAGGCTCATTTAAGCCATTGAGGGCTTTATATTAAGAATGTGTCATGGCCCATTAAAATTAACATAAAGGCTAATTATTTCATTGCGGCCTAATTTGAAAGTCTGTGGAAAATTTGTATTTTAGACTTCTTGCTACTTAGGGAACCATTATGGAGAACATTAAGCTGTGGTCAAAAATTTACCTTCTCAAAAAAATAAAAAATTAGCAACTTCTGTTTTTGCATCCTAGATTTCAGTTGCCAATATTTTATATCCATGATTGGCCATGTTTTAGTTTGGTGGCATGTTGAGTGTACTGCTTTTTGGACATTTGAAAGGACAAAGTAAAACATAGTAGTATGGATGTAATCCCAGTGAAGTAGGACAAAGTCTTTACATTTGCATGTTTTGAGCAAAAGTTTGTTCACAAAGCTTCAGTGTAGGGAGATGCTTCAAATATCATGTTCATATGACAGCACCACTGGAGTCACTAACCAGTTTCTTCCACATATGACCTCAGATTATAGTCTGTTTAAATTAAACTATGCAATTGTTCGTTCCTCAGTCACCAATGAGCTCCCAGAGCCTCTTCCCATGAATAGGTATAATTATATTTTGCTGCCTCTCTGGAGAACACAGTGAGGACAGGCTATCGGTTCATTTTAATGAATGGAACAATCCAACTCTTCTCTTACATCAATGCCTTCTGCACCCAAGGCTACTGATCCCTCCAGTAATTTCTTTACCTCAGCTTTTTGAATATGAATAACGGTATTAATTTTAATAGCATATACTACCAAATTGTAAATTACATTAACCTTTTCAAACTGACCTTGGAATTTACAATTTGCATGCCATTTTCTGTCCACAGTGGTCAAACAACATGTCATGGATTCTTTTTCCAGTTATCATGAGAGGAAATGTGTAATGTTAAAGGCAGAATTTCACTTTATGCACCATTTTTAATGTGAAAAAGAAAAAGGAAATCCTTCTGTCACCCCTGGAACAGTGGCACAAAGCAACAGACTTCCATTTTCCTCTCGTCTAACTGAAAATGTAACATATATATATAGATATCATGGTGGCTGACTTCACTATGCCACATTAGTTCTCCTTGAAAGGTAATGTCCAATCTGCATAATGTATGCTGCCTCCATCTGACTGACAGCATTTTGCCAAATAGATAAAGATTTAATAATAAATCAGGTTACATGTATGCTGAAGCATATTAATAACGCTGAAGAGACAAAGCAGCGAGCTTGTTACTTTATGCTGCATTGTGATGGGACTTTTTCAAACTTAGTGTGCCTCAACTCTGCATCCTGTCAGGTTGAAAATGACTTACGAGGTGAATCTGTGTTGTATGAAGAAAACCCACCATCAGAAGCAAATTTCAGTCTGTGAAAACACATTTTACAATAATGTGAGGAATCTTGTAAAATGACGATTATTTTAAATGCCCTGAATCGATTACCATACAAGATTTCTATTTCAGTGGAACATTGCATGTGCTGTATGCAGATTCAAATTACGTCCAGCATCTTTTGTATTGAAACCAAGGCAGCAGAATACTGTGCACCCACTCACCCTCAGCTATTCCAAGACTTTTTTTGGTTTACACGAAACCCTGTTCGTCAGACCCTGACCAATTCAAAACATAAAGCTGTGTCTAAGCTACTGTTACATAAATGTAGCTTCTTTTATTCATTCAGGAATAACCAACTCAGTGAAAGTTGTCTGTGTCAAGGCTTTTATGAATAAATCAAATTCAGATATTTGCTCAACTGTCTGCTCAGGGTTACGCAATCCTGTGCAACATTTTCCTGAGAGACAAATCATAGAATAAGGTCTCCAGCACTCTCATTCAGTCTTTTTTTCCCCAAGACTATAGAATCATAACTGGACAAATACTATTTTATCTCCCCATATAACCCTATGCAAACATATCATATCATGGCTGCCTCAATGTCTGAGGATTCTATTTGTCCTTGCATTCATTTTTATGTTTAACATGTCAATTTGTTAGTTTCTGTGACACATCATAATACAATGTATAAATACATATAAATATCAAACATTTTCCAACACCGTGTTTTCACTCTGGATTCGTAGTCTTTTGCTCAAAGCAAAGCTATTTCAAGACATTGTCTCGGACTCTCGGTATGGTGGTAATTTTTCACTTTTTTTTGCCATTTCACTAACAAAGAAAGTAATTATTAACCTTAATGTGAGTAAAGTAGTAAGACAATCATTGGATTGAATTTAGAAATTTTATAAATAAGTTGTCACAACAACAACAGTGAAGCTACAGACGTGACCTCTGCAGGTTTAGTTGGAAGAAAGTGGATGTAAGGATAATGAAAAAAACAACTACAATGCTTTGGCCAATATACTTTCTATCTTTGGCACAACATTACACTCAGCCTTGAAATTACAATGATGGAAAAAACATCATTTCAAACTCCCATGAGGCCAAGCGAATGCAAGCCTCATACAAGCTTCTTACTAAAAGGAATCCAAAGTATCTAAAGCATCTGTTTAAAGATAGAGCTAATGTGAAAATGTATTACTTCATTTATCCATTAAAACTTTTTTTTACACAATAGTTTCCCTGTGTACTGTAGGTTGGCCCTGTATTGTAATGTATTCAGATTAGAAATGTATGGAAGATGCAATAATTTGCTTTGGGAATATTAATCTAAACCATGTTTTTTCTTTTCCATGCAGTGCTGCAGCCATACATAGATGGATGCAGCACTTAGTAACCTCTCCACTTTTATGCCACCCACAGTTCAATGTTTTATTCAGAATGCAGCTCTCTCATTCATACTGGATATATGGTTTGTGCGCAACATGTCTCGGTCTAAAGGAAACTGCTTTTGCATGTCTACATCAACATGTGCTTTCAGTGCCTCTCAAAGTCCCATACATTAGCACTGATGTTTTTAGATAGTTTTTCTCTATACAAATAATACATTTTATTTATCATTTGATCATGTTTATTTGCTTATTAGTTTTTTTTAAAGGATCCTCAGTAGCTGAGGTCATGGCAATTCACCATCTCCCTGGTCTCCAAATTTGACAGACAACCAAAAATATTATCATTACATTAAATTCATGATATAAATGAAATAATACTAATATACATTAAAGCAAAACAACACTGTATATACATTCAAATAGTTTGATTATTGTGCTTTGCACCAAAGAGATCAGAGTTATGAACACAACACAAATTAGCTAACAATATTGAGGTGATACATCTTTGACGAAAGTTTTGATTACAAAAGTTGATAAGGATCCCAACAAGAGTCAACAAGAAGGTTTCTCTGTCAAGGCACCAGAATGGTTTTGTTTGTTTGTTATGCCACTGCAGATATTTGAATCAGTGTGGACTTAGTTTAGCTTGAGGAGCCAAAGAGACTTATAGTGCCACTGAGGCCAGACACTCCAAACCAGGCAGTCTGTTAACGTTTCAGAAAATGTGACATTTTCACTCCTGTTTTTGGTGCCAATTTACAGTTGACATCCTATTATCAGCCCAGATTACAAGCATATAAATTCACCTAAACCAACCAACAAATCTTTTATTCTAAATTGCGTACAAAGCAGGTCAACATGCCATATAAGTAATATAAAAGTATGAAAATGCTCCGTATACATGTATTCATCCTGTACCTGTAAATGTTAAACATTCAAACTTGGAGGATTTTTTTCCTTAAGTTTTTACGTGATACAAACCCTCTATTTTTATTAATTTTCAATTCAAGGACTCTTTTTTGTGTTTTCAGGAAAAGGACGAGCAGCCTCACGTCTTTGTCTCTGTAGCTGCTGCCCATGCAAACATATTTCTGTTATATTTACCTGTACATGCCACCGCTGGTAGACTTTCCATTCATGCTCTCGCTTTAACATCACCACTGGTCTCTCATTAGTCCCAATCAATTTCATTCAAAACTCCACAAAGTCTGCTGGCAACAGAAAGAAAGATTGCTTCCTTCCTCTGGTAATATACTTGCCATGTTCCACTCTTGCTTTCCCACTTGCACGATCATCTCTCTGTTGTATTTGTTTTCTGTGGCCACGTAGGCTTCCCTGGGGGGCCTTGATGCACACTGGCACTTTGCCGTCTGCCTAGAAGGTCTAGCAGCTGAGGAGAATGAGCTGGAGTCAGTGGCAGTGAGCTCCGACACTCCTGAAGTAGGAGCAGCTCTGCAGCCCCACAATGATCCAGCCAAATCCAGTTGGATTTAATCTATTTTTTTTCAGCACTGACCATTGCCAGCTGCATTCCCCTGCTAAAGTAGTGGGCTAAAGGCTGTTGTGCCTGTGATTGGCCTGCCTCTGCATTACTTCGAAAAAGTCCTGAACTCCAGAAAGAAGCATGAGAGGAGAGGGGAAATTACAGTGGGATGGTTTTTTATCTTTCTTCTCATGGAAATCAAATCATTCAAACTTCAATTAAAACTGGAAAAGTTTAAAACATTGGACCTTTTAAATCCTGAAATGAGAATTGAGAACATAAAATGGATGTCAGAGGGCTATTGCTGTTGAATTCAAATATCAAGTCTTTATCTAGAATCATATATCCCAACTGTAAAAGATTTTAAAAAGTTGCTTATTAATTTTCTCTTCTTATCAGTGAATAAACTAATCAATTAATCAAACTGTAGCTCTGTCTAAATATTATTCCCATCAGTAAATGCTCAGTTATTTTAGAGAAAAACAGAGCAGGTCCCCGTGTCTAAAAAGGAGTTTAGAATGAAAGAGGAAAAAAGATAACCCCCAAAACAAACAATTTCAGTTGGACAGCCTATATAATTGTCATGTTTCCTTTTTTTTTGCAATGCTAACATCGTTCAAAAATCCTTCACAATGTGCATCCTAACTCAGGATGCTTGCTGAGCATCATTTGTGGAGCTTAGGGCCTAAACATTTTAGTGAACTACCAATGTTACCTGAATACATTTGCAAACACAACCATGCACAAACCCTCGGAAGGACTGGTGAAATGTCATGAACCAACATATATCAACATATCACACCATTCTCTCTCAATATAAGGTAGTTTGATTGCAAGTACATTTGACTACATGTACCAGCCCATTACTAATCACACACATGCTTCTATCCACATCCATGTGCACAAACAAACAACGAACATCCACATGTGTGCACATATACTATACAGCTTGATAGACTGAAATACTATTAATGTTCAAGAAGCATTGTGATGAAAGGCAGAGCTGCAGATGAAAGCTATCATAACCACAGATGTGTCGCTGTACAAAAGACAGTCTTTATCTCCTGAAGGCACTGAATGTCCTTGGAACGTCTTCACAAAATGGCAGGATATGTTACCTTGCCACCAACTTATTGAAAAAGAAGGCAGATTTGTTATAACCAGGAAAAATCTGTTTTGATAATGAAATTGACTCTGGTTCCATAGCAACAGAGAAGTTCATGTTTAGAAGCAAAAATAAGCTGCACATCTGTGTCTTGACCTACTGCTTGTTATAAGAGAAACTTTGGGTTATGACTCCCAACTATTCAGCTCTCTGCAGTTTGTTTATTCTGATGTGGTGGAGCTAATTAGCACTTGTGTGTTATAAAACCCTGTTAGCACTAAGAGCTGTCTTTTACACCCACCAACTTACACTAACTGATGGACATGACTTGAACTCATAAAGTGAAATGATACTTTATGGATTAAAAGGCCTTGCAGCCTTCCTTTATGTGAATTCACTCAATTTTCCTTTGCCTGCATTTGCCTATCAAGAGCATAGTACTCGCCTCTGCTCACTGTTTGTGGTTGGGAATTAAAATTGTAATGCACTGCTGCAAGATACATTAACAATTATGCAAAGACATACGACTCCCTGATAGGATCCTTTCAGCTGTTTTTGAGCAGGGGGCATGAGTAATAATCCCAGCATGTGTGTAACTGTAGGAAATAAAAGTAATTATGGAAGTAATATACTGCACCTGAAGAAGGTTCACTTATATCTATAACAATAATAGTAATATCTTGATGTGTACCACTTGTGAAAACATTGTTACATAATAACATCTAGAACATGATAAAATACACAGTCATGCTAAAAAAACAAACACAAGTAACAAATAAAAACATGTAGAATAAAACAAAAGTAGTAAACCAGAGTATCTGTCTTTCTATCTATCTATGTATATACATTTCAGCTTCTAAAACCCAAGAATGTTTGATTACTGACTTCCAACTGCAATCATTTCATAGTCCCTTTCTGCAATTTAAAATAATGTCAGTTTCAAATGTATTGTTAATAGTGTTTTATTATTCAAATCAAGAAAGAAAAACATCTTTAGGTAAGTACCAGACGTGCTGCTATTCAGCCGGCTGCAGGGCGCGTTGGTGTCCATTAGATTGACAGCAGTTAGCAGGCTGTCATGCATACACATAGGGACCTAGAGAAAAAGCAAACACACTGAAGCTACAGGTTGTGGTTTACATGCTGTGTAATGTGCTGCAGGGAATGATCTGTCTGGCCTGTGAATAGGCATTAAGAGTTCACCTTGAACCAATGAATATATGTTTGGTCAAAGGTTCATCAAGCTAAGGTGTGAGGCAAAAAGTGTGTCCATGGCAGTTATTTAGGAGACTGAAGCTGGGAGGCTGATGTTAATTGTTGTTCATAGTCTGTGGCTCTTGTTTTGTAGCCTGGCAACACCACACCAATTCAAATTTTGAGTTGGTCTGGAAGCTCTCAGTTCATTTTTGATTTCCAAGGTTCATTATGCAGAACAGATCTACAACCAATCAGAGCAAAAAAACATCTGACGTTGCACAAACTGTGAACAGAATCCAGTGTGCAGCAGTTTTTTTTTTTGATCATTTCATTTAATACTGTCCTGATAGCGGATTCAGCAGACCTCTCCACATCAGTGGCAGACATCTTGGTTATTAATGAAAATGCTTCAGCCATGCTCCTCTGTCACTCATCGTATCAAACTTGCCCCATTTTAGATAAATGGTTGTGATTGATCGGACCAATTTCAGGATGGATGGAAATTGGTATATATGGGAGGGGACCAGACCCCTCTGAGAGAGCCAATCATCACAATCTCACTGATTTGTCTAGTTTCCAGGTTGGCAGACTGCTGTCTTCCTGAATATGACCATTTGCTCAGACTATGACATCACGCTAATGTTACTTCATGCCATATTTAAATAACTAAATCAAAAGAGTGTTTATATCAATTTTGACAGGCACTGGAACAATGGAAATTATCCCAAACTAGGGGGTGCTATCATGAAACCCAAAAAAAGAATCTTTTTTGATTATCTGTAGTGATTTAATAAGCAGAGACTGTGGACTGTACTGCACAACAAAATGAAATGTTTATATTTCAGACTTTCTATATTTGACCTTTTATAAAGCCAAATGAAGACATGTTGATTCAACGCACTGTTCCTGATGTCTTGTTCTATCAACTGTTAACTTGAGAATACAAGAAAAAGCGTTGCCTCCAAAGCACTAATGCTATATTACTCCACCAAGATTTCACCATACTGCAGCCATCCCACCTTATCAAGGTAATCAATTTTCAGCAGCCTGCTCAGAACGATCAATAGCTGGTTTAGATGCAAAGTGCCTCCTCACAGTAATGCTGCCTGTATATTTATTTCGACAGTTAATAAAATTGCCAACTCAGCCAATGTGAGAACAAAAAAATACAGTGGCTCATCTGGGAATGAAGCTGGTGCTGTTTCAAGCTCTTACTTCATCTGATGTTACTTTTTTGAAGTTAAACCTATTTTACCCTGGATCTCTACAGGTAACGCCTGGAATGTTTCCATAAGATTAACAGGATTTAAAGTCATGTTGATGAAGACATTTGTATGCATCTTTTAATTTCTATGGTTCAGCAGTTGTTGCAAGTGTAGCAATGCAGTGAGTTCAGCAGAAGGGATCCTCTGTCTCCATTTATACATTTACTTCTACGGTATATGTAACAAAAGACATGTAGTAATTGTTATTCAGAGCAGTGTTTTGTTTCTCATGCTAGCGTATATCCATGTCTTCATGCACAAGTTGGCTATTTATTATAAAGCTGTTTCGGATGCCTTTACCGTGAAAATGAGCCTAATCTCATCTGAAATACTTAAATGTTGTTTTTGATAAATGTTGACAGCAGCATAACTCTTTGTAGACCATACAGATTAAGAAACTTAATAGGTTTAGTACAGCAAACAGAACAGTGCTTATAACGCCTACAGAGTGGCTGATCTTTAAAAGTAGAAAACTGATGTTCAAAAATAGAAAAGAAAAAAGTGGCCACTTATGTGCACTCATTTTGCTCTCTAGGTTGGGTGCATTAGTACCAGAAAGAAACGTATTAGCTCTTTGCTCTTGCCAGCTTTTTGTTTTTTTATATATTGCTAAATATATTACAACAACTATGCATACAAATGTAGAAAATGGAACAAATCACTGAGGTGATGCCCTGGTAACGAATTAGGTAACTAACAATTGTAGTTGTCAGGTTTTTTGAGCTGTTGGAGTACAAGTAAATGGTAAAATAAGTCACAATAACATTACAATTTAACTTATACAGTAGTTGAGAAGTTGCAGTTACTTTCCATCACTTTAGTTTTTTAGTCCAAGTCATTTCTTCAGGTTGAGAGGTTCATAGGTGCAGTTTGGAAGATTTTACTGTATGTTGTTTAATCTTCAATCAGCAGAGACCAGGTTTATGACTAAATGTTTGCCAATATTTCCTGTGATGAGCTGTCAGTGTTATTGGTATCCCAAAATAGTTCAGCTATGTCCAGGAAGCACAATCTCAAATAGGTAGATACTTAATTCATCCCATTTAAAAGAAATTACTGCAGTACAGCAGTTGGAAAATGAGAAAAACTAAATTACGTGAGCAGTTAGAGTACTAAATCATTCATGGTAACAACAGAATCAATCAGCACCATCTTAGGCCAGAAGAAATTCAAAGGATGATAACACAGCATCCTTCATCATGACACTTGTATAACTGTATTAGTAGGAAAAAGAGATGCTTTTCCTCTTATAATTAACTAAACTGAAAACAAACTGGGACTTCCTTTCCTTTGCATCACTTTACCATTTTTTAGGACTAGGGAAATGCTTCAAAAATGATGCCCTACTTCTCTCCAAACCTGCCGACTTTCACCAGCAAGTCTAAAAATGGAGCACATTCCCGGTTAACTGGATTCAGGTCCTAATCTGAAAGGGACTGGCATATGCGAAGACCCTCAAGGGATTCTTTGACAGTGAGGCCATCTCAATAGGTGTAGAGCCAGCCTGGCTTTCCACAGTATGTAAGCACACACACACACACGTCTCTTGTAGAGGATGAGGGAAACTGTTGTTAAGCACTACTTTAATGCAACGTTGTATTAGAGTGCAATGACAAGCCTATGGGAGAATCAGAGAGAAAGAAAAGGGGTGGGGAGAGATAGTCAGAGACAGACACTGAAAAATAGAGTGATGGAGGAATAATGGGTCAAGCGGGAAGAGACAAAGACGTGGAAAAAAAATTGGAACAGAAGAAGACTAGGAAAGTGACTTTATTATTTAGTTTGGGTTTGTGACCTTACAGATTACATTTTTCTTTCTTTTTGAAATTAATTAAATAAGATGTCTAAGGATATATCTAATCTCTGCAAAACAGGTTAAACACCAGGTCAGCTGAAGGAACAAAAGCAAATTGGAGGTGAACGCGTCACTCCTAATTAAGAATGCCATACATTAAAGTATGGTGTGACCTCTACAAAGTACAACACCACATGTGTCCTGTGTGAGCTGAGCCTTGAGATAATAATTATTTTTAAACTTGGAGACTATATCAGTCACACATTTCCTTGGGGAGGCAAGTTGGGCTAAGCCCAAGGCGAACATTGCTGTGGGACTGCCACCTCCTCCCAAGATTCAACACTAATGTCCCTTGGTGCACCTCTTCCTCATTTATCATACTATCAAGTGACCCATATAAGGGTGTGCTTGAAAAGCTCTGAGGATACTGCAGGAAAAAACTCCAGGGAATTTAACAGGGGACGTTATACAGGCTTTACCTTCAATCATAAATCAAATAACTCACTCATCGTTGATAAAATTACTCAATGTGAATTAATTTAGTGTTTATTGGAGTTGTAGCATTCATGTTCGACCTGTTTCTCTGCTCCATAGGCAAAGGTTGTAACCAAAATTGTAAAGGCTCTATTGATCCAGTTATTACACAATAATCTTAATTCTGTTGCTAATAAGTAAATGGAAACAGCATACTGTAACTAAACAAATAAATATGAATAACCTCATTACAATGTGGGGGGAAGGCTTGTTGCCTGGCAATTATGCATTTGGCACAGACACTGATAAACCTTTAAGCAGGGTGAAATCAATAAATTCTGTCATGCTGTTGCAAACTTTAAAGCTTAAATCTGTAACATCTCTGCCCTCTGCAGTGATGAGCAAAGATAGCTGAGATGCTTCTGAAGCCTCCTGTTTGTTGTAGCCAGTCACGACAAAATGTGTCCCAGGCAAGTGTGATAGATGCAGCTGTGCTTATTTTTGAAGCATGACAGCAAAAAATAAGAATATAGTGATAATGTTGCAGCCAGTGCACTGCAAATGTCATTTTCAGACAGTTATAAGCACAATCTGATCAATAATGACAACCTCATCTGGTTCCCATCTTGTTTTGTTTCCACCATCAGTACCACATGTGGAGAAGACTCTCCTGTTTGGAGGTCACCAGTATGCAGCTTTTTAGAGGAACATTCTGTTGTCTCATCTTTTAAATGTCACAGTAACAAAACTCTAAGGCTTCGTTTTTTCATTGTCATTTATCTACTCTATTATTTCTTAACTACTAATGTCATAAAAAAACTATGCTTGGTACCAATTTAATAGCATACTACTTGTTAAGAAAGCAAGCGTTGTGTGCCATCAGACTTGGTTAGAAAAAGAAGACAATAGGAAAATCTCAAGGGACGCTTGGAGAGCTCAAACCTCTGTCAAGGCTAACTCTCTATCTCACCATGTTCAAGATAGTGAAACATTTTTAACTTATTAAGTCCTTCCTGTCGTCATGTCCCACCCCTCCATTGGAAGGGTGTTTCCTACCCTGCTGCCACAATACACCCACATTCATGTATCTATATTGTAATGATCATCATGAAGTCATTATGATGAAAGATTGGGTAATCTGAATAAAATTAAAATTGTGACACCAATCTACTGGCTGCAAAACTTAATGCATATATTTTTCTACCTTGACCCTGACCTTTGATTCATCAGCTCCAAAATGTAATCATCTGGAGATGTCCTCCTCAGTAATATTCCCAAAATCTGCCAGTAGGTTTTTAATGTTATCATACAGTGTCTGCAGCATCCTCTTTTGTTTTATAATTTTCGTTGTGGTATCAAATTTGGTATCAGGAATCAAAACATTTCAATGGCATTGGTACCGACAACACCAAATTTCTGTTATTATGACATCCCTATTCTTACTTGCATTTGTTTTGGCGTCACTGTGAAAATAGCAGTATTTCTGAATTTTATGATAAAACCTTTATTTTCATTTCAAGTCTCCAGTCTTTCACTTATTCTGATCAGTTAAAGTCTACTGGAGCTGCACATCGTCTTTATTCTGGTGTCTGCTCCCTGTCCTCAAACAAACTTGAGTCAGTTTCTCAAAGCAATAAGAAAGAGAGGGATATTTGGGCTTTTCATTACATTGACTTACATCTTATGATCGTACAGATGTTAAATTGGTGCCTAATTGTACCAACACTGTTGATCAGATCAGTAGAGAGAAATACAAAAGAATAATACTGTAACATGACATACAGACAGATATTTCTTATCAACCACTGTTGATTTCAAATATTAACTATGCATCATTTTATTTAAAGTAATATAAAGACAATCAGTGCATGGTGGATATATCATTATTTATCTAAAGCCCTTTGTCTTGTGGATAATTGCAAGAAGAGCAAGCTGTCAATAGCAGGGGCGAATGTAATTCAATCACAGTTTTAATTCCTTTACTTTGAAACTATAGACATGTGTTGGCACAGAAGGAAGCCTGGTATTTTGAAAGATAATATATTTCAATTCTAATCTTAAAAAGCTGCACTGACAGTGTCTGAATGGTTCAAATCCCCAGACTGTCTGGGAGGATGTGATGACTAACCGCCCTCCTGTGTGATATATCTGAGCAGCATCTTGATTGAATTGAACCAATACACCAAAATTTGAGTCTGATTATTTCCATCTGTTAAAAGGACCAGATGTGCTTTTGAATGTTTTAAGGTGGAATTGTAACTTCTGCATCACAGTATAGTGCCATCGTCTTAAGTGCCTTTACCACAGGAACCATTAGCTCAGCTTTGGATTTTACCCATTAACTGCAACACTAAAAATATTTGTTGTACATCATCAGGCCATATTGGGCTTTGAATCATTCCTCCTTGTTAACATTCCGTCGTAGGCTTTGTGATACTATAATATCAGGCCATCATGCTGTGAGGAAACATGATTCACCAACAAAAAGCTGAACAATGATTAATAATTGGTAGTATAACTTTATAGGCCATTAAAGGCTATTTGTGCAGTTAATTGCCTTAAACCTGGCTGCCTCTGTCTTTTGACCTGTGATCCATCTTTTACTCATCCCTCCTTTCCAAACAAATGGCCACAGAATAGTCATTTTTTAACTAAAGTGGCTCATCAATACATAAGGTAACAAATCCATTGTCACTCACTTAACTGCTGGATCTCCATGTGATATGTTATGGAGTTGAAACCAGCGAGCTAACACAAGTGAAACTACACTCACCCCCTCACAGCTGTTTGCTTCCGCCAACTCAAGCTTTGCTTTTGCCAAATATTCTTGTCACAATGAAGTTGCACTTTAGAATTTAAATATTATTTGACACATTTGTGTGATGTTTTCAGGTTCTATCACTTTCCTAAGAATGGGATGACTAAAAGGTCACAGTGATCTTGACCAGCAAAATCTAATCACTTCATCCTTGAGTCCAAGTGAAAATTTTTGCCAAATTTGAAAAAGGAAATCTCTTAAAGGCATTCCTAATCATGTGTACATTACTTAAAAATAATGGTGATAAATAACGATTGTGGCAAAGAAAGGGTTTGTAGAGGATATGCCTTTGCTTTGTTTCAGGAAAGCAAAAGCATGTGACATTTTAACAGCTGAAGAACCAGATATTTACTTCTGGAGTTGCTAGCGACCAAAGTTAAAAGTGAGTGAATGTTGGGCTTAAAGTTTTCCATATCAACCTTACATGTATCGGTATTTCAATTTTATGTTCACGTGTTTTCTGCTGCCCCCACATACATTTAACAGAATCCTACAGTTATGCATATGTCATTTTGTATTCCTTTGCTGAAGAGTCTTTCTGATTTCAGCTAGGAGCACTGATGTTGCGGCACCCTTCTACTTCAAGCCCAAAGTGTCTCTCCTTGAGGCAAAGAAAATATTCAGAGAAAAGATGAGAAGACATGGAACCCAGCAAGAAATAGCCAAATAATAGTGACCCTGCATGACAAGGGCAATGTGCCCAGAGGAAAAATAAAAGAACAGTGCTGCGCCTCCATGGTGACGTTACACCATAAATAATGAAACAGCCCATTCTTAAGGAATAAAAGGAGCATGACAGGTTTGCGATGAGCCTCCCGCAGCCACCAGCTATAATCATCACAGCTTCTATAATGTTTTTAATAAGCATCAGGCAGCATTTGTCTCAAAATAATCAATGTGAATAATCAATGAGTACGCTTTAAGGAAAATTTCTTTGTTGGATATGTTTGAACTGCCACTATGAGTCTCTCATCTCAGTTCATTCAAAGAGCTTTTTGGTGATAAAATGCTGCAAATTTACATTTTGTTTTACATACATTTGCTGAAACAAATGTATCTTTCTTTTTCTCGTAGAGATTGCAGACCTTTCCAGAATACGTTCTAACAACCGGCAAGCACATGGGAACAGGCATTGGTTTGGTTAAGGTGTCTTAAAAAAAAGTCCATTCTAGCAAACAAAAGTGAAAATGTTTGTCAGTAATTTAAATTCATTGAAGGTGAATAATATTTCTACACAAAAGATGAGGCCAAAGCAATTTAACTAAACACCAGTTGTGCAATTGCAGTTTAAACTAAATGAATGAGATTGATCCACATGCATGTATTATAATGTATGCTTGTTTTAATACTACCATTGCAATAAGAAACATCCCTATCAAAGAAACAAGATTATAGCCTTCCATGTGAATTTGTTTTCTCAGCTTGATGCTGAACCAGTTTGTTACTGATGTTGGACCATCCCTAGTGGCCTGATTAAATTATAGCAAGGAAAGCTTGTTGTGGAGAAAATATTGAAGCTGCAGTGAATTTGTTACCCCAGTTCCTCTTTTCTGTTGTAAAATATTTGTATACTACTACAAATGTGCTTCCGACTTTTTCAGGAAATTGCATTTACAATACGGTTATCAAATAAGTATTTCTCCCACTCAGCCTTGGCAGAAAATCTTTTTTCATCCTCCCTTAAAGATCACATCTCAGCTCAGATACAGGATTACTGGTGTAGAATTAAGAGAGGATTAGACATGGACTGAAAGGGAGAAGTGTGTTGTCTTAGAACATTGCTCAGGACTGAGATGTGAGACTAAGCTTTGTCTACACTTGTGGCAGTGATGCAGTTAGTGTGGCACAGTGAACACACTGTACAGACGACCGGCATCAGGTGATGTGAATCGTGTAAAATGGCATCTATGACATTTTGTGACAATTATCATTGCTGCAATGGGCCTGTAGAAATTTGTTAGGGAAATGTGTGCGTATATGCTTTCTGTGGTGCCTATGGAGGCAGAGAGGGTCTAACCAGAAGGCCGTAGGATTGATCCCCTGCTCTTTGATCCCCTGCTCTTCCTGTCTGCCTTCTGTCCTGGGGATACTGAACCCCAAATTGCCGCTAATTGTTATATCAACAGTGTCAGATAGAAAACACAGCTGCACATAGTGCTCCATGAATGTATGCATCATGAGGCTTGTACTGTAAACTGTGAGTGGCTGATAATATAAAAAAAATATAGACATTTACCATTCATAGTTTAGTTTCATGAAAATATCAATACTGTGATGAAGTATGAGGAAAGAGCCCACCTATAGCAAAATAGTTTTGGACCACACTTCCACACTGTCATCTGGAATGATGATACATGGGCATTCTGTACCAGATTTGGCCCACAAGCATGCCATAGCAATACCGCATGTCAACCAAAGGTGGCGCAAATTTGTTTTGGGCTGTGTGGGCCACATTTGTTATTTTACAAGTGGGCAACTTTATGCTCACATCCATTCTTACGAATATAAAAACAACATGCTCGCTATTTTCATGACATGAAATTTTCATACAACTTCATATGTATGCTCAACCCAACACACCCCCAGGGCAGATCTACCAGCTACTTTATATCTGTACGTGTGAACGCATCGTTAGTGTCAATCAAACTTTTGACTGATGCAGATTGCCTGTTACCCCTGCATACACTCGTTATGCTAAATTAAGCTATAAGATAATGGCTCCTTGGCTTAAGCTCCATATACAACACACAGACTTGAAATCGATCTTTTCAACTAACTCTGCAAGGACACATAAAAGCATGTGTTGACCAAAATGTCAAACTATCCTGTCATGAGTAATTATTTCTTCAAGTGCTATTTGACACGTACTCACCTAAATAAGGTGATAAAACGATCATATCTTGACATACTTTGTACACACAGAATACCTGGTTGCCATTGTAATCCATGTTGGGTTTTTGGTTGACAGAGGCGTCTTGTAAGACAGTATGTCCTCTTTCAGTTACGCTCCTCTTTGAAGCCCTCCCGGCTTGGAAGGCCAGGACGGGCGATCAAAGCTGGAGTAGAATCATTTCTCCAGCGTGCTCTGCTGTTTTAAGAAGATCTAAGCCTCTTCATCTACAAACAAATCACAACAAAGGTAACACAGAGTGGAAAAAAGAAATAATGAAAAAAAGTGACATGGTTCTCACTTCATTCTTTTATCAGATATCTCTGCTGCCATGAGACATTAATGTCACGTTCTGCAATTCTGCAGCGGTGCATAGAGATTCATAGAGGGGCTAATTACTTGAGCGTGCTGTCATGCTGTTTTTCTCCTGCCATATACAGTTAAGTGATAGTGACAGTTCAGGGATTTTTCCGTTTATTTCTTCATATGTTCTATAATTAACACCCGGTCATCACACTGAAATATGCATTAAAATGCTTTATCTACGAATTATGTAGGTTTATCAGCCCACTCCAATTTGATGATTATTAATTGTTTATGGATGCATGGGGTGTATCGCAGAAAGTGGGCATCCTATATAGGTTGTCACATCTGAGTTCATGTAGACTTCATTTCTGCTGTGCTTCAATGATTACTCATTAACATCCATTTATCATTAAATGTCAGGCTCATTTATTCATCCCTAGATTACATAAACCGCCTCCGAGCATTGCTACGAGTGAATGTTAATGTCTTTCTGTTTCTACTGGCAGAGGTTTAAGGGGCATCATTTCTAAACATTTCACAGAATTTCCTTTCAGATTGAAGGTAAATGGTGGTATTGCTGTTAACACGTGAGAAAAATAAAGCTCTCGCAAATACCTTTACTGAAAGGCTTCAAACCCCCCCACTAGTTTATTATTTAAATGGACCTCAACACTGTTGTTAGCAGAATAGAACATCCCATTTTGTATTTATAGCTTTGACTTTGTCACTTCAGAACATATTGACTGGACACCATAGTAGCTGAATAGAGAAGCCACAGGTTTTCAACACTAGGCAAATCTTTTCATATAAATGGAATCACGGTGATAGGAAATTGTGGGCCCCAGCAATACTCTAAAAGTCTGCAATATTATCTAGCTGTTGAGGAGCATTTATTCATGATGGACATTGGACATCATGATATTCTTGGATTTATTGATATGTCAGTCACACTGAAAACTTGAAGATAAATTTGTGTCTTGACTGAGAAGTGACTTAATAGCACTTTACTTGCCCTAATCATGTAGCTAACGGATGCTTAGTATCTTATGTATCCAACAAGACTTAAGTCTGCTGTCGAGAGATTTGTGCAAAATCTATTATGTTTACTTTAGCTTTTAAAAGTTACAGCACTTTTTGATGACACAAAAAATATTAGGTCATTAAGTGATTGATCGGCTCAGCATGGTAATTTCATCAAATATATGTTCTCCAGTTATACCTAGAAGTTGCGCAAACTTTGCTTCAGATGTACTTTGATCTGATTATGATTATGGGCCACACTGGTTGTTTAAAAGCACCTTTACTGTTTTTTGTTTTTTTTTATGTTTATGCTTATAAATTTAAAATAATTTAAAATGTATATACCTAGAACTCAGCCTCGACGTGCTGCTCTGAAATTGAAAATACACAAAATTAAAATAAACCTTTCTTATGCACTGGATCTGTTAGTTATAAACACTAAAAGCTCATTATGTCGGGAAGCCATTGTTTATATTGGCTAGTTTGAGCTTTTCTCAACTATGGCACATAAAAATTGATCTGTACATCATGATTTATGATGCAGCAACTGCCAATTTATTGGTTAATTAGTTACAGCATTTTATGTGAAGGCCTGATTTAATTATGTCTCTACATAGTAGAGCAGCAGAGAGATTAAAATGTTTCCCAACAGAGCCATCACATACTGGTCAACCACTGTATCGGAGTCCTCAGCTCTCAGAATAGCTACTGTAATGTCCCTTAATGTGACTGTGTGTGTTATATTTGGCGAATGTAATTTAATTAGAGTTCAATTATAATTTGTTCTTGAATGTAATTTGAATCAACACTTTGTATCAATGCTATTAGATCGTTGCTATTATTGCTTTCACAAAGCTCTAAAAAAATATTGTGGTCCTTTAGTGGCAACAGTGAATCAAATCTTTACACTCTCTGTTCTTCATTTTGCTCATAATATGTTTTAGGCTGATTCTATATGTTAATGAAGGAGAAGTGTGTTTGTATGTAAGAGAGAATTTAACTCCTGTCTTGCAGTAAGATGAGATGTTATATGTAAACTCTATATATTTGTACACATTTCATGTATTTTCATTTTTGCAAGGGTAAATTACTAAATAATTTAGTTTGAAACTGATTAATACACTAATTCTGGTGAAACTAATTATAGACTTATTGTTTGTATACTTTTAACAAAATACAATTGTTGGTGGATGTTTGTGTGTTTTTTATTATATTTATTAGTTAGGTTGGATCCTAGTACATAGTTGGTGGGTTACAAGTTTTGATTTGTTCCTTTTTGTACTTTTTTATTCATTTTAACCCCCTGCAAAACAGATGAAGCACATTTCCTCATTTTGTAATTTTTTCAGTTCAACTTTGAAAAATTAACATAAAACACAAAATAATAGCACATAACATATATAAAAAAATAAGTGTCCTTACAGACTTAAACAAAACAGTACTACATACTATACAGCAATAATGTAGTCGGGACAAAGTATGGAAATTATTTTAGGTTGATTTAAAAAAAAAAAAAAAAAAAAGTCTTATTAAAGTCTTGTTTTAATCTTAAAAGTGGGCAGAAGGTCTCGTGAGGCCAAACCTGTGACTCAACAGTCATAGACATGGACATGGGGCAGTGTGACCAAAATATGCAGGCTATGACTATCTGTTTATTTTAGCATTAGTGGTAACAATGGCATCAGATGGCATCATATGACTAATACAGCATATTAGTCCATCATGCTTGGAGAAACACACATCACGTCTTCTGCAAACACTGCTCATATTACAGATCCATATTATTGTGCTACCTTCCTTCCCCCTTTGTACCACATTCAATTATTCATTCTCTGCTAGTACCTCTTATATTATTGAAGACTAGCCCAGCTGGCCAGTAGCGCAACAGATAATTATAACAGCTAATTATAATATGCCACTGTAAGTGCTGGTTCACAGTGTCATGCATAGGGAAGGGTGACTAGCACTTTGAATAAAGCTGGTTGGCTGCTGGTGCCATAAATAACAGAATTTAGAAAAACACTGTTGCCTCAGGGGATTTTTTTTGTCCTAAGAAAAAAGATTGTCAGCACATCAACTTGATGGAAAGCATCATGTTAAAAAAATGACAAGTAATTCCTCATGAAGTTATGGAAATTATGATACAACATCACTGAACAGGGCAACTTATTCAACCCTTATGAAGACTAACTGAACACCATCCTCAATATCTATTTTTTGCTGACTTCCGGTGGTTGAACGTCTCCCCATGCCGCAGTGATGTACAGATATAAGCCAGGACACAGGTGCAACAAATCACACAGGTAAAACAGGCTTTTAATCAGACAGGGTAGTGAAACACTGTTTTTCAGAGGGCATAAGTATGGGAAATAACAGTAGATAAATACTAGAGATACAAGGTATGATTGGTCACTTGAGTCCTTCTATCAATCCAAAAATAGTTGTCTTTGTGACTGTCCATCGATTTCCTCGACAACTGCCCACTTAATGAACTTCAAACTCATCGTGTGTGGTCACTCCATGAAAAACAGTGTGAAGTGGTTCGGATGAATGGTTGTCAAGGCCTCAACCCTGATCCCTAATGTATGTTAAACTGCACTTGCTGATGATGTCATAACCGTGACATGATTTTTACCTCCGCAGGGATCAGGGTCTGCATTGTTCAATACGTCCAATACTCATGGATCTCACTGAACCCAAACATATGCGCTATCAGGTCCAATCAGTCACAATCCAATCAGTATGTCACAGTCACCACAAGAGTAAGTGCGGTGATACGAGCAAGAGGGAAAGAGAAAGAACTGTAACCTTCACAGCTCACTGGAGCTTTTCTCTGAGGTGACTGAACCCACGCTTATTTAGAGAAAATAAGTAGCCTACAATATTAATGTTTAAAGTTTTTTTTAAGGATGTTGGCCATCAATAGATTATTTTAGCTTTTCTCTATTTCCACCACTGCTTACTGCTTGGTTGATCAAAAGAACTATCATCATTCTCTGCTCCTGTGTTCTCTCTCTGAAAGGGTTTGTTTGAGTCAACAACAGTTTTGGACAAGTTGTAATCATTCATCTCTTTTGAGTGTGTAAGAGAAGAGCAAGTGGGGAACAGACCCATAGAGATTTCCTAGGTCCAGCCAAACTACATGGAGGTCTGATTGGTATATCTTGTTTTCTGGATTTGTTGCCAGGAAGTAATTTGCTTTGCCAGCACCGAAAAGAAAAACTTTGCTTCTACATTACTTCTGAATTGGTAGAAGTTTTGGAAGAAGCTTTCTCCTTTGGGATGAAGGTGGTGACAGCTCTGCTCCATGCTAAAGGGATGGATTTGTTTTTCCAGGCAGTGCCCATCAGTTTCCACAAAAGTGACCTACAATGCTAAGCCACTTGGACCTGGTACAGATGCTGCTCTTGAATTCTCTATATCCTGTTTTGCTTCCAATCAGTTCGGGGAAGTGGTATCAAACTGTGAGGAGGGGGTCACATCCAGGGTATGTGCGGTTCAAGGGAACTCTCCTTTTCCATGTCACTGAGCTGGTTTTTGTCATATTATGCAAACATTTGCTTGGTCTCCCAGACTTCTTCTCTTCCAGTAAGACTCTGGTTTACCCAAAAAAGGTCCCCTGAGAGGGGCTAGACCTTGCTCTGTATAATATTTTATACATTTAGATGTTTGGTTAATCCTGCTGTCTTTTTCAAAGTATTATCAAGCATGTGCTGCAATGAATGAACCACAGGCATCAACATATATGATTGACGCACAGTTCAACACGATCAGTTTATATAAGAGTCATGGCAGCGGACAGTTCTGTTTATGAAACCCTTTTCTGCCCAAATTGACTGAATCTTAAATTTTTTTGAAGTTTAATAATTTTATTTTATTCAAATAAAACCAATTTAATTAATGCAATGGATCACAACAAATTTGAAGTTAAATGAAATACTGTTGCATCATATTTCATATTTCCCATGTAGTGTCTCAGTCACTTGATATTAAAGTCCGGCTTTGGCCATGCATTTCCTTTTTAAATTATCATTAATACATCTTCTCTTACAAACATACATACATAGACGTTTATTAAACACAACAAAGAAAAAATGGTCTCTTAATTTAAAACTCTTGATCATAGCAGTAGTTTCTATAAATAACAGACCGTTTTGACTATTTATGAACTGTGTGATCCTGTCAATGTGGTGATGCTGAGTCCATTTTTATAACTAATTCTGTGTAGCTTCATTGATTTTTTTTCCAACAGAGTGCAACAAACAGAAGATGTTTACCGACTTTACAAGGTGCAGCAGGAAATGAGAATTCATCTTGAATGTTAAAAGGCCTGCGTTAAATGCAAACATCACAAATGCATTTCTCTCTCGCGGGTAGCACAGGCCTTGCTTGACAAGCTTTTGCTCAATTTCATTTGAGAAGGCATCCAACCAATTGATCTGGTCGAGGTACAATGATTCAAGATATGACAGACGACATGATAGAAACTTTTTCAACCCGTACAGTAATGACAAGGAAAACACAGTGCTTAGAAACCCAGGCAGCTGCAGAGAGCACGAAGAGAACAGTCATTATAGGCTGTAATGGCAAGCACTTGACAGCTAGACAGCATAGGTTCAATTGTAGGTGTCACTTGTCAGTGCATAGATCAGATGCATAAAAGTCTCTGAAACATTTGGTGTAGACCAGGATTACATCATAGCAGCTTTAAACCTCCTTAAAACTCTCGTTCAAATCATTAACCAGTGGAAAGGCACTCCACCTTTGATGGTGCTTCAGGAAATGAAAGCTGAGGACTGAGTATTGTGATGTCTTTATGCTATTTTAGTTAGCATCACCAGTCTTGATTACCCCCCCCCCCCCCACCATATATAAGTGAGCATGTCACCTACTGAGTTTTGTTTCTAAGCTCAGGCCAGTGTTGTAGAAGAGAACCTTTACTAGCACAGCTTTTGAGACATCATGAACTTAAAGTGTAGTAATGCATTTTGCAATGTTTTTTTCTAATCTGCTCAGATTTGGGGAGTTCTGTGTCCAGCAGGAGCAAGGACAAAAGGGTAATGATGCAGCAGTTAAGATAAAGAAGTGAGTTTTATGAAACCTAAAAATTAATGTCATATGTACTTGTGTGGCATCTACCTGCTCCTTCCCTTATAGCTGGATAATACATGTATTTTATATCATAATTTTCAAGTGATTGATGAAATGCATCATAATCCGCTGAAATACAGAAGAAGCATCATGAACAAAGTGTGCATTCTTTAGCGTTTTGGTTAAGAAAAATGTAAGGTCAGTCCTTCAGACAGTGGGCTGAGTGAGGGGAGTGAAACTGAAGCAGAGTAAAACAGTTTTTTCAAAGAAAACAACAAAATTCAACGTGGCTTCTGACCCTGTCTGAGGACACGATGCAACAACACAACTAAAACATTTATTTATCTCTCTTCCAATGAGGCAGACATGTGAAAGAGAAAGAAACAAATATTTAAGACCTCAAACCTTTTACCTTAATGTTCATCAACATTAAAACATCAATGACCAATAAAATCAAATTACTGATGACAAATCTGCTTGTTGTTTCCAGTTTTACACAGGTTCCAAGAACACTGGACAGCGAGACAGAGAATCCTGGATTTCTGGAGGCACAGTGCACAATGGTGTTGCTTTTAGAGAGGACATTTTTCTCGTGTTGTTTCATCTTGTTTTTGGCTGCTAATAACCACTGAGTGCAATGAAATAAATACTTTTCTTTTGCAGCTTTTTGAATTTCCAGGAACATCTTTGGAGGAAATGTGGACTGTAAGTACTCTCTTTCATCTCCTGTCAGTAGGATGACTTTGTTATGTACTGTGATGCTATTTGTTATGTAAAGTAGACATATTATGCTTCTTCTGGTTTTTCCGTTCTGGTATTTTTTGTTTTTTTGGACTATACAAAAGGTCTGCAAAGATAAAAAGCAGTCTGAAAAAACTCCCCCACAGAAAATGCTGTAGCTCCTGAAACACCTCGTCAGTAGTCTGGCCAGAACATCATAACGCCCAGCATTTGCATAATGAATGCGGAACTCCTAGTCTGGCACGCCTCCTATCCCAACCAGTTAAAAAGATTTCGACATTTTCCTAAATGTACTCGACATGTTTGATCAATCAAAACAGAGCTTTATCAGGAGGGTGTCGTTAAAGAGACAGAAGCTATAACCAAATGTTTCAGACAGAGGCTGAAAAGAGGAGCTGCAGCAATGACGTTTTCAAGTAATAACCCAAATTAAATTCATGAACCTGAATAAGTGCACAATATGTCTCCTTTAGATACCCCCTTGGTCAGGCTGCTTTAATTCACATATAGCTTAGACTCTTTATCCTATGTAGGGTCAAAACATGGTGCAGCCAATACCAGCACACACTGAGCTGGAGGTGGAGTCACCTGTGTGTCACAACAACAAACCAACAGTAAAAACGTGAGTAAGCCTTCAGAGGAATCATGTCAGTAATGTCTGCAGACAGATGCAAGTCTAAAGCAAAAGAGTCCATGTTATACAGGCTACCTACACCCACAAGCTGTTCTTCACTTCTTTACCCACACACATGCTCATATACACGTGCACACACAGGCTTATTCAGAGCCAGCATGACAGCTTGGCCCTGTGATGCAGAAAGTGATAAGCTCATCTCCAAGTCTCTGTGGTACAGGGAAAAGAGAGAAAATGAGAAAGAGAAAAAAAGAGTGAATGAAAGAAGGAAATGAGATCAGTGGAGCCAGCTGAAATGAGGGAGGGGAGGCTGAGACGGGAAAGAAAAATAAAAGGAAAAAACAGCAACGAGAGCGCATCACATTGGGGCTTGCAGACCTGGGCCAGAAAGAGAAGACAATATAGATGAGTAAATGATCTTCATTTGGACTTCAGCATGTAATCACAGAGTAATCATTTGCAGAGAAATACAATTCCAAGCCTGCCATTTGGAATAAGAAAACAGAAACATTTGGCATATAATGACAGACCTGGAATCCAGCATCTAACTGCTGATGTGTCAGCATAAATATATGTATGATCATAAATAATCTTTAGCTAATGCTTCACCAAACGTTTCATACACCCACCCCCACTTCACTCCTCATAGCTCTGCACCTCTGACCAATTTCCTAGACCATTGATTGGTGGCCAATTCCAGGGAGAGAGAGAGACGCAACTCTTCTTCACTATGGATTCCCATGTCACAACGATGACTTACTGCAAATAACCACTCGCCAATCATGTCCTACTTTCCAAGTGACCTTTCCCACTCTTGCTTAGCATGCTAAGGTAATTCTGCGTTTTGTGGGGGGCACAAAAACAAGCTTTATGCGGCAAAAAAAGAACTGTGTTTTGGGAGAAATGTGTGACATTGTGATGGTGATTGTGTTTGGTCAATGCTGTATCTGACTACCAGTCATCATTGTGGCACATGGAAGACGGCTGTATGTGGGTGCATGTGTGTGTTCAAGTGTGGGTGCATTTGGCCCAGAGTTACTTTTCAGTACTGCATGTTTTGCCCATTGCCATTCAATATTTCGCTTCAGAAACCTGGAAGTATCCAAACAAATGATCCATACACATGCATCTGTAAGTTCTGACACATAAAAACCTGCATTTATAACATGAATAAGTGCCCCTCGGGCATACATCGGGCCGTGCATACACAGACTTATATAGAAAGCCACAGGTGAATAGACCAACATAATAGCAAATAAAAGAGACAGACAATAAGAATACGAAACTTACATTGTCATTTGCCATCTACAGAGCAATTTGCAAAATGCCACTTAAAGGTGTATTTTCAGCCAGAACATATTTTTGTTTGTGATAATTTAGTAGAGTTCTTTTATTGGAATACTTCATTTTATATATCAGACTTTATGTTTTTGTCGTTACAGCGTTTATTGTGTGACGCTGAAAAGTCTGTTTTGTAATGACTCTATAAACCGAATCATTACTTTTCAGATGTTTAAAACTCACGTTTACTGATGATTGTTCACAAATACATGCAATGAATTTATAGCAACTGCCAGGCTTAATGGGTATAATGACAGCAGCTTTGTGGGATTGGTGGAGACTTTAAGAGATGTTCATCTTTGCTGTTCTTTTATTTGACGGATCTAACAACAAGTGGAGGGTGCATAAGTATATTTATGTGATTAAAAGGAAGGATGTGTCTACCTCCATCCACAGTGATTGAGATTTCTAAAACGGAACAATGCCTACACACTGTCTTAACAAAGAGATGTGTGTATATTCCTGTCTCTGTGCGTACTCACAGGTTCAGTTTTCAGTCTGCAGACGTTCCATGCATCTGGCTCCAGGTTTACTTGTTTTTAATTGGATAGTTTTTCAGCTATGTCCTTGCTACACCTACGAATAATTGTGTTTTTAACTGAACTTGTTTGATGCACAAAATGTTTTACTGACACCTCAAACTGAATATTACCAGACACAGGTTTGTTCAACCACACACGCCTTTCAGCCCAAATACATTCTGTAACAGACGTTACTGTCCCTGTTCTCCTTAAGGTCTCAACCTGTCCCTTCATTCATTTTCCCTTTTTTCCCTCAGTTCACTGTCGTCACTCAAATGACTCAATTTCCCCTCACACTAACTCTCTCTCACCCCACTTTTCTCCCCAAAGCTAAAAAACCCTCACTATTACACTTTATTCAGTTTCTTCAGCTGATTGCTGTGTGATAACGATATTCTTTTCATTACATCGTGTTGGAATGACTTTGTCAGTTACTAATATTCATTTTTGACCAGGACACACTCAGAATCTATCTGGAACGTACATCTTGACAGTCTGCATGATCAGGTGTAAAAAGCCATTTGCTCTTTAACCTGTGCGGATGATTTAGGAGGGCTGGTCACACACTGATTTCATTAAATACGCTTCACCTATTCCCTACCTTCATTAATGAATGAGGGAGGTGGGTTAAAGATAGCGCTATGCTAATAGGTTACGTGTGAGACAGGGAAAGATCGAGGGAGACACAGAGAAAAAGAAAGAGAGAGAGATGGGTGGAGGTCTTGAGGTGGTTAATCGAAGCAGGATTCAGAAGTCATTAAGGTCAGTTAAGATGCCATCTGGCTACTCAGTGCAGAGCTGTGAACACCAGGGAAAAGAAGGATGACGTGTGTGGGCTAGATACCAGTGGAAAAGTGGCAGCGGCTGATTTTTCTTTAAGCGATTTTCCTTCCTTCTGTTGAATGGATTTTACATTCCCCAATTTTGTTTTTTTCATTAAACAATGTCCACAATCGTACTTTATTTACAACTCTCTTTGATTATGTAGCATTACATCATGGCCAATAATATATCTACTAATTCTAGAAATCTCTGCCTGTCTGTATGTGGAAAGCATCTCTCGAGTACCGTTTATCTTATTGGCTTCGCACTTGGCATGTGTTATTGTTGTTGTTCTGTGTTCGAGCTTCATGAAACAGCCCATTCCAAACAGGCATGCACTAGTTATTTCAAATGAGAGAAATCAAACTTCCATTTCTAGACACAAAGCAGTAGCAAATCAAACCTCTTCTTTGTTTTCATTGTGAGGAAAACACAACGCCATAGTTGAAATTCAACCAAAATTGATCCAGAAGAAAAATATCAACTGATGTAAGTGGCAGATTGACGTGTTTTCTCAAATCCATAATCCTGCTGTTCACCAGTGTACATGACAGAATTTTTAGATCTGCGGTTGGATTTTCTATCCTGATATGCACGCCTGGAGTTATAGTTAACTTCTGTCCCAAAGTGTTTATGTACACAGGCTTTTTATTAAAGAAATTGATGATTTTGTTTCATGCTGATCCAAGCCACAGAATTGCTCCAACTGTTAGTCAAGGAACATCATCTGTGGGAAACAATAAATGGGACTTTTGCTTCTTAAACTCTTAAACTGAAAAAGCTGCTCCCACTTTGCAGTTAGAGTCACAAGATCTAAACCGAACTGATCACCTATGGGAGTCTGTCAACCATCACACCACCAACTACTGTAGAGGGTTTCTTTTGAGACAATGTTGTTCTGATGCTGTTCTGGCAGCTGATGGTGGCACATCACCAAACAGATGTTTGATATTGTTTTTCCCTTTCATTTTCTTATCTTAAGATTGTAAAGGAAACATTCTGCTCATTTAATATTGTTGTTCTAGGTCGACTTATTCCCCATCCACTAACTGACACATGGAGCAAACAGTTTTAAAGGTGTGGGGCTTGTAGTGGCAGCATAGGGTTCTCAAGGTTAACCAGAAATTTAAAATACGACCCTTTCCGACTTCCCTTTCTTTTGGCCTTTACCCAAAGCGGTCGTCGTGTTGATTCCCTTCGTTCAGGAATTTTCGTCTACCCCTTCATGTTTAAGGGGGTCCAAAATACAGTATGGAAGAAGGTGTGTGTGGAGGGCTATGGCCACTCCCCCTGCTTCGAGAAATGGGACAACACCACCCCTTCATGGCCACGTGCAAACCAAAGAGATTTGTCACTGATCTGTAGAAACCCTGCAGTCCTTTGTATTATATTACATTCACATTGAGGCTACTTACTACATTTAAAACAGCCACAACATGGCGTGCAGGAAACACATGTTCTCCATTCATATAGCGGATAACAAGAGTAGTTATTGTTTGAATACTCACATGATGCTCAGATCCTGTCCTGTATTCAATCTCACCCTTCTACACTATGTATCACTGACTTCCATAAAATATGACCTGCAGCCACCCAGTACAAATAGTGCTCCAGGTTTATTATATTATATTGACATGTTATTCTCACAGCTTACCCGCAATGTATAGAATATATATAGGCAGACACTTTTGATTGAGTAATTGTGGTTTCACATAACGTTTCTAGTTGAAAGAAAAGAAAGATTTTTACAGCATGTGCTATAAAGGTAAAAGCCATTATTCAGTCACAGGAACTTTTCTTTTTCATGGTGGCTTGCAAAAGCCAGAGAGGGGGGCGTGCATTAAACATGCATTATATGGATTCACAAGGAAAGGACTGAGGGCTTCTATACATCCATACTCATTACTGCATCCATTTATAGTGCATTGGAATTATCAGGAAAAGTGTTGCTGAAATTCACTTTGACAATTGCATCTTAAAATGTGACTGTGATTTGAGTACGTGTGTGAGCGTGTTTGTGTTTGTTTGTGTATGCATGAGTCCTTGCGTTAGAAGTTGTGTGAGATGGTGTACTTATTTATTTATTTGACTTCATCACTTTCAACCTTTTCTAGTTGTATGTTTTATGCCTGTTCAAAATGTGCTCGTCGGTGCATGGCATTGTTACAAACAAATAGCGTGACGTTGGTAATGGGTTCTATTTATGTTCTGTGATGTTACTATGATAAAGATTTCTGGATTTATTTGTAGGATATGACAAATCAAAATAACAACAATAAGATGGTAAAGTACTGCAGCTTTTTGTTATACTTCATCCATATTCCAGTCATTTTGAAAGTTCTCAAATGTGAGGATTTGGTGCTTTTCTTTGCTACATTTCACAGTTGATGAAAAATAATTGGGTATTGTTGAAAACAATCTATTAGTAGAAGTCACCATGTTACTCATGTGAAACATAATTGGCACTTTTTTGCTTCAACTTTTATAATCTTCAAATGTGACAGAGCACAAGAGCTACATGAAAAACACAGCGCAATTATTAAACTTTTCTTATTACTATTATTTCAATGGGACCAACCCCAGTAATAATAAACACACATTTAAATGTCAAGAAATAAGATGTAACTATGCACAAATATAAACTAAATATGGATATGACAAGACATGCACATAAACACAGCAGTGACTGTATAAATGTCCTGCGGAGAAGATTGTGTTCATCATCCAGACATTATGTAAGATGCAGACCAACACAGTAAGGAGGGCATATTTAAACACATTTACCCTGGCAGTATGAATTAAGTTCCTAACAACATTGTAAGTGGAAAAATAGTTTGAGTGTGAAAAGCTTATACAACACTTTGATTTTTTATAATATACATATTTTAGTTATCACTTGAATGTGTTCTTGTTTTCTTTTTCTTCTATTTAAAGACTGACTGTGGTAGAACACATTGACTCTTTTCATTCAGCACGGTTGTCTCCAAATTTCACAGAGCTGTTTTTCTCTTCATAATGAAAATTGCACACAGAGTGGTCTGTGGATTATCTACAGTTCCCAGAATATTTGAATTCCTCTGGCTTTTAGCATGGCTATAGGCTCTCAGTCTGTATTTGAAGGTATATGTCGCTTTTAAAACTTTTGTATTTTCAGCACACTAACAAAACCTATTCGTTTCCACTTCAGTTGTTGCACGAGTTATAGTATCTGCTGTCTCGAAACTCTCGGCAAATCAAGAATCAATATATTTTCTGATTTGGTGAAGTGACCGTTTAATTTGCTCTGCAGCTCCAACAAACAAATATATTTTTCTGAGAGCGAGCTGTCATCGGCTGTGCCCCCCCACGGACCGCTGGATATTTGTCAAACAACTTAGTGAATTTGCCTGTGTATCAGTGGCAGTCAGCCAAAGTCTTAGAAGGAATATTAAAAGATAAATGACAGTGGGAAGGTGTCATCACTAAATGCCTGGGGAGAACATTGCACTTGACATTGATGTAGTAACATAAAAGAGTTTTCTTATTGTTCACACAAACAGAAACAACACTCACAGTGCCACCTGACGAGGAGTGACATGTTCTTCTTTTATTATTAAACCAATTACTTCATGCGTACCACTGACAGATGCCTTCATGAATTTCAAATGGTCTCCTGGCCTCCCCCACCGCTACCACCTACAAGGCCTGAATCCCTGAAGCAGGTGAGTGGAGCACTTGAGCATGAGAGTCACTGAAGCGTTTACAGTGAAAACCACAATGAGACAATCTCACACTTACAGTTATAATCTTTGACAAACGTTTTTCAGCATATCTTAAAAATGCTTGTGTCACATAATGGATGTTGTGAATCTTGGTTCTCATTAATCATCTGACACTCTTTAAAAATGTCAATTCCACTCCAGTTGTTTTTCCTTCCTCTGCATCTGGTTGACGTTAATATGGTGAAGTGGAAAGAAACCTACCAACCCTTCAAACTGCCTCATAGACTCTCAAGACTCATGACACTTTTGTACCTAATCCTTCCTATTTCCAGAGAAATATGTTAATATGAGATGACTCCAAATCACTTTTATCTTGGTCCAATTCTTATCCTTTTATTCTGGGTAAAGTTTAGGAAAGGTCATGGACATGGATAGAGTTAAGCATCAAAAACTTTTGTTTTGTCTTGATACTAACTTGAAAATTAGCGTAGCATCGATCGGTCTGTGGCATGAGGCCAACTCCACTCCACAGCATAAATGTTTGACATGCTACATGCCCATATCCCACAACCTTGACGCTTGCAATCTCCCTTGCTGCATGTACACCAGGCAGATCATAATACCAGACACTTCATCTTATCACACTAGATTAGTGCTGATTAACATTAGATGTTAATAATGACGTGTGGATTTGTCCTATATGGATGCACTTCTGAGGGAAAGTGCGCTGTTGTAGTTGTTCATTGAAATTTGGAAGCAGATTTGGTTGGACGGGCAGATCCGTGAATATTTTTTCTCTTTTTGTTTCATGGTAAGAAAGAGCATTAGCCTTGGTGGAGGGATATGCTTGCTACTAGCCTTCTAGTTGGTTTGTTTGTTGGCTTGTTCATTAGTAAGATTATGCAAAAACTACAATTTCCACCTGCACCCAAGAAGAACATATAGAATTTTTTGAGATGAGTGTACTCGAGTGTCATTCTAATTATTATCCAAAGACTCTACAGTTAGAGACCTGTTTCCCCATAGAGCCTTTTACATTATCTGCCCTTATTTGTCAGTTTGCAGTCTTTTCCTGCTGATATTAACAATAAATAACTACAGAGCTTTCACTGCCTCTGCAAGTTTTATGGTTTAACTTGAAATACTGTCAGCAGAGCTGCGATGGGCACCGTGGGTGTGCTGCAGCCATGACAGTTAAGGGGGCTTATAGAAATATATATCCAAACAGGTTACAAGCTTTCCTGGTTAAGTTATGATCACTTCAGACAGCGTTTAACAACACGGTCCTACAGTTAGATTGAAAAATGTGGTTCCTATCTGTACTGCAGTGTCCCTGAGAGCTGTAAAAAAAAACATGGTGAACCATAATGATTAGTATTCAGTGTTGTGTAGTAGCTTCTTAAAAACTGCAGATCAGGGGGAAAAGCGCTTGATATACGGTGAATGAGTTTAAAGTGATGGTTGCATACAGGGTCTGTTTACTTTTTATTGTCAATTTAGCACACAGCATGTGAAATAGTGGCTATTTCTGGGTTATACAGAAGGCAATATGAAGAACAGACGTTTAGCTTGTTTCACACAGGCCACCCTTCCCTTTACAATGTCACATCAAAGTTACACAGTGTAGGAACGCTTGCTCAGTCACTGCAGCACAGTCAAAACTTGCATGTGCCCTGCAAAACAACATTTTTATAGGGTCTTCCATTTAGGAAAAAGTGTGTATAGTTCTCTTGATGCATATTTGGCCCATTAAAATGAACATGATCACATTTTGCCATGCAGTGTGCGCCATCTATTCTAATTAAACCTGATCTAATCTCATCTAAGCGTAAACTCGAACCCACTGGAATCCATTTTATCTTTGCTCTAAAATCACTGCATGACATTCTTCTATCCAGCTTTAATGTATTCTGCGGAGGTGAGATTGAAAAATGATGTGTGAAATGTGTTTATAAAATGATAAACCCTGACCTTTTTCAGCATTTCATGGGTTTCAAAATGGACAGGGTCAGATATTTGGCTATTGATGCTTGGTGTGGTAATTTGTTCCACCTTTCCACATTAGTAGGGTAATTCAAATGTATTGCACCCATATGAGTAGCGTTGCTCTGCCCTTGTTATGCCATAATCAGCCCTTTACATTAATAATCCTCAACCTGTGAAGAGATATTTCTCCTGTTATTTACACTCATTACTGTAAAGGTTAAGCCTTGAGATGCCTTGTTCCATTCATTTGTCTTTTCTGTCCGGGAAGCCCTGACATCTTTTGTTTGGCTCCCTAATAAATTGTGATGAGAAATGGAGAAAAATGTAATTTATTATAATTTTCAGAATACAGAAATACAGAAAGCCTCATCATCTGATTTCACACTAAATTTTTGTGGTATGTACATGCTGCACATTTGATTTATGCCACAAAATAGAAGAGGAATTTGCATTTGCAAAGCCCATTTTGTAATAACTGTTTTAAAATAAAGTATTTTATGAATGATAATAACAAAATATTTACAGAACACAGAACATTTTATGGAAAAGTCTGTGTAAAAGTCATCTCTATTAAAAAGCTAAAATCTGTAAAAAAAAAAAAAAAAAAATCTGAACATTCCCAGAAACAATAATGTAAGTGTAGTAGCTTCAGTCCTTACTGAGAGTTAAATGAAATGCAGGAATTGTCTCATTGTGTTTTTGTACCAACTCTACTGTACTGGTTTCTAGTCCTATTGTCCAATGAGATCAGACGTCTTGTTCTTAAAGTCTGAATTACTTACCTGAAAGTTCAGAGAGAATTTGTAAAACATCAAACTCCACTATAAAGTTAGTAAAATCTGAGTGTTATTTCTTGGGTTAGTGAACTATTGGTTTTAAAACTTCAGTCAAAAGTCAAAGACACATCACATTACATCGAGTGATTAAAACACATGGTGATATCACCAAATACCTTTTTTTTTCTTGCCAAAATCATGAAACCAAAGATGATTTAATTTTGGCAGCACAATGTTTTGAGTAATTTTGCTGGAAAATTACACAGAAATCATCATCAATACAAAACTATGCAAAAATAACTGAACAGATTTTCATGAAACAAGGTGGAAGGATGGGAAGTGGGCCAGGAGAGGACCTATTACATTTTTGCCCAAAAGGACCGATCCAGATTTTTTTTTCTGAGCTTTCCAAGAGGAAGGCTGCTCTAATGAGTGCTCTTCTAGTTACTGTATGTTAGGCTATGAGTTGACTAGTTCACATGGTGAAATGTCAACAAATATTAATTAGGAACTGCACTTCACTATGTCCCATGAGTCCACATCATCAAAAGCTGAGCACGAGGGACTTTTGTACAGAATTCTCTACCTCTCTGATAACCAAAAACATGCTTGGTGCTTGGTGCTCTGTGCGGTCACTCAAATAGTATGAAATGAGAAGCAGCACTTGCAGCTTGTGGATGTCATGCAGTCTATGGTTGAGCGCTAGCTTGCGACACTTTGTTATTTATGCCAAAGGGTGATGAGGCCAAGATTTATCACACACAAGGGACCAAATCTGTTTAAAGTGTCTCACAGACACTGTGCAAAGACAAATAATAATAAAAAGCCCTGAAAAATCAGAGCATTTACATGAAAAGAGAATATTTCTCCTTCATTTGTCACCATGTGGTCTGTGTTCTTACTCATATTTTAAAACATAATGACACGCAATCTTTGTAACACACGCATGCATCTGTAAAACTGAAGAACGTGCACTGACAAACACACATGCATGCAAACACCAGGGCCTGAGGCTTGGTTCAGCACTAATAGGCTTTGCTGTCAGCCCCTAGCCCTCCACCAGACAAAAGGATGCTCTCTGTCACACACACAGTCGTTGGAGTGTGCATCCAGACCTTTAACTGACTCCTCAGACTGCAGTGGTGAGTCATGCTAGGGAAATCAGGGCCAATGCACTGACTGTGCTCACATTGTCGACAAAGCATGCACTTTGCTACACTCCAGTTCAGCTTCTCTGTTTCTCCATTTGTATTCTTTGTCTGATCTGTTCTGTTTATTCAGCATGGAGCAGGAAATAGAGGACTACATGCTGAGTCTCAAGGTGATCATCAGGAAGAGGACACCCTCTGTCTGCCTCTGAGTCACAACTGCATATTATACACCTATTGCTAAATCATGGTCTTCATAATGTAGTGTCTCTGCTGTTATTTCATAAAAACTAAATCTATGTAACTCAAGTTTAATGGGAAATTGTGTTAGAAGCATATAAATATACTTCTGTGAATCTACTGCAAGTGAAAGGTTAAGAGGAAGCAGAGTGTTGAAAACTTTTTGAAAAGACCGATTACTTAGCGATGGCTGTGTCTAAATAGAGAAGCACTATAGATAGAAGCGCAGCCTGAATGCATGTGTGAATGGGTCAATGTGACCTGGAGTGTAAAACTCTTAAGAATGGTCATTAAGTCTTGAAAAGCACTGAATAAATGCAATCAATTCACAATTGACTTTTTTAGCACAAGTACACAATCAGGAGTGGACTCACTACATCCAAGAGCTCCATCACAGTCAGATGTGTTCTCTCTGATGGAATGATTCACATTGCTTCAGTATCAGGATGAAGTTTATCAAGTAGAAGCTGCAGCTGCTATTTTAATGTGTTAGATTCATGTTTAATTAAGCATTGGTTTAAATACCCTAATGTCAATGGGTTCGTTTGGGGTATTTAAAGAAGGCATATGGTGCTTTTCCAAATTTTCTTTCCTCGAGTATGCTGTATAGTGCTTTTGTGAATGTGAAATAAGTTAAAGTTTTAAAGTTAAAAATCCCAAAGACTGCTCCTGAAGCTCCTCATAAGTTCGATACTTCTGCATAATTATGATGTCATGTGATATGATGCCCTCACATTTGCATAACGCACACCTAGCGGCTAGTTAACACACCCTTTGACGAAGCTACATGAAGTGAGAGCGGAGGCTTACATTTAACACACGCACAGGAAGAGGTTGACCAATCGCAACAGAGCTGGCCGGCTATAACCAATCAGAGCAGACTGGGCTTCACCAGGAGGAGGGGCCTTAAGGAGACATGAGACACAGAGGCTGAGGTGCTGCAGCATTGGACAGTATGAGGAAACATTCTGAACATTAGACCTTTTCAAATAAACACCCCAAGTAAAATTATGAATTTTAAAAGAAGCACATTATGTCTCCTTTTAAAACATAAATGTCCTGAGAAGCAGGAGGTCCCCCTGTTTGAGTTCTGACAGGCCACCCTCCTACTCTCTCCCTCCCATTCCTTGTCTTTTCGTACTGTCTCTAAAGGCACAGAGGCCAAAAATATACTTTAAAAAGTCTATTATGTTTTTTCAAATTTTACACCACTTCCCACAATCTTGCACAAATTACTGACTTGAACATACGTCATTATGTGTAGAGGACAATGTGCACTGCATCGGAACGACATGCCACAACTCTGCAGACGTGTTTCCATACAAGCCACCACAGCTGTATTATCTTGATGAGCATCGTAACGGGTTGGCAGGTCACAACATTAGAATATGCCACTGCCAGAGTCGATTCGCATCACCTCTCCAGATAAGCAGCAATTGGCACATCCGGTGTGAGCTTTGCAAGTCACTAACACACATTTACACACATTAACATGATGCAATTCTACACAACCTGGCTGCTGTGGGTCTGTATTATAGTCGTTAGTGAGCACTGGGGACACAGTGAATCTGTCTCTCAGCTAAGTGAGAGTTAGAGAGAAATACATGGAAAAGCTGAAACACTCCAGACTTCATGCATTTGGCTGGATTGTAAAGTGGTGTGTGTTTGCTGGCATATGTTGGAGCTCTGTGGATTAACAGGTTCTCCTGTCATGATGGCTGTCACTGAGTTGAATTAGTGTTAGAGTTTCTGGTTAGTGGTATTTGTATGTGTCTTTTGTAATTTCAACAGCGGTGTTAGTAAAAGAACGATTTGAGCAAGGAGGCATAAGTTTGGCTTAAACGCTCAATGTTGTTATTGATCCTTTAGTCGGTGGGTTTTACATGTCTTACATACCCTAACGTTCCACTTGTTATTTTATTATATGGTTCTGTGCTTTGTTTTATGGCCACAGAATTTGTTCTTGGGGAGCTTTCACATGTAAAAGACACACACACACACACGAACACATGCTTTAAGATGGAAACATATGTACTTGAGCATTTGCACCATTTAATTATGACACATTTAATATGACACATACAAACAACTCACAAATACAAATAATTTGTATGTTAAGGGGAATGTATTGGGTGGCAGTGGCAGAACTGGTCGTTCACTAATCAGAGTGTCGGTTGTTTGATTCCCTCCAGTCAGCATGTGGCAGGGTCCTTGGGCAAGACACTGAAACCTAAATTGCCCCTGACAACTGTGAGAATGCTGTGTGAGTGATACACAATGCACCATGTATAGCAAGTGCCTCAATGTGTGTGTGAATGTGTGGTTTGTATTGTAAAGCACTTTGAGTGGTTGTGAAGACTTGATAAAAAAAATTGTAGTAGTAGTAGCAGCACTTCTTCTCCTTTGTCCAGCTCATTGCCGTGGGTCAACCAATGTCAAGATGCATTACCGCCATCTATTAAGGTTTATGTGACCATTAGTAGTAGTAATAGTAGTAGTAGTAGTACTTCCTATTCTTTGTTAGGTTTATTGGCGGATGGCAACCAACGTCAAGGTGCATTGCATTACTGCCATCTACTGTATCTACTTCTCTGCATGACCTCCATCTGGAGTTTTTTACTTTTATTTTAAGTAGTAGAAGTGCTTTTACTTTATATAGCAACTTTCAAAAACAGCCGTTACAAATTGCTTCACAAAGAGGACATGTAAAAACAAGAAAACTGAACATCAAAGACCATAAGCAAATTAATACGATGTCATTTAAAATCAAAGACAACAAAAACTAAATTCAAATACAGCAGATAAAACAATACATCATTTAAAAGTAATAGCAAAAGACAATATAAAAAAAAACAATTACTAGCAAAGAAAACAAGAAAAGGCCATTTGGTAAAAGTACACTTTGAGAGATAATTTGAAAACAGACAATGAAGTTGCAGTCCATCTCCTTTGCATAATATATGTAACTAGTCAGGCTTATTTTTACCTAGCTAACCTCACTGCTACATTTCTAATCCTAAATGTTCACAACTGAACCTTAAAAGCCTAAAAATCTCAAACCTCAAACAGCCCTCTGAGCCAAAATGTTCTCACTTTCCCTAAATATCCTCACGTCTATATCTCAAACTGATCTTCACAAAGGTAGATGTCCCAGCACAAACTCACACACACATTTATTTATGGTTGCCATTCTCTCTGTCTTGTTGTCCAGGGGCAGAATTTGTGGTGGCATGTGAAGGGCTTTAATGTCAGCCTCCTCTCTGCGGTCTCTTGTGAGCTCTGTGTACTTTATCTCCTTCTGCTGTGCCAAGACAGCTTTTCCATGTGTATTTCTCCTGCTCACAGGCTTGCGATTACGCCTCTTATTTTTCCTGCTCTTATGTCTGCCTCTCTGTTTTTGCTGGTACTTTTTCTTCCGTGATACGATTTGTCTTGATTCTCTTCTATTCTCTGTCTCGTCTTGCAATAATGTTTTCTGGTTATGAGATCAAAGGAAAGACGGGAAAAAGGTTTTGAGTTTGAATCAGGGAAACACGACACATAAAGACTCACTGTCAATCATCACTGAACTAAATCCAAGACACACTTTTATACCTTTAACAACTTGTAATTACGGCTGGATGAGTAGTCACTGTCTTATCTCTTTATCTCTTTACAAAATGACAGTTTGTCAAAGTTCTCATCAAGACATCCCCCTAAAAGCTCACTTCATATTTTGCTTATTTGTTTTCTAAGCTACATTTGGTTGAGAAATGTAATTGCTATCAGTATATTTTCTGTGGCAAAGTTTAACTAATCACAGAAATGCAACAATCATATCACACACTGGTTGAGGTGTTCATGGTAGATGGTGACTGTACAAAGTGCATATCTTTGAATCAGAGCCTGAGATGCTTATAGACATATATGCATACTTATATTGTGAAATTGTGAACATTTATTTTGTCACCTACCTCCACTTGTTCTGTGTTTGGTTGTCTTAAACAGGCTAAAATTGACAAACAAATAGACGTTTATGGAGTAAGGCTTATGCTTCTATTTATTTATTTTATTTTCAGTGTGTTAACTCTTTAGTTCCCTGAACCTGGATTTAGAAGTTGCTTTACTTTGAGAGGTAATGTAGTAACTAAATACGACAATTCATTGTTTCAGTAAAAATCAGTCTTTCTAACTATTCAGATTTCTTTGAAAATACTTCAAAAGAGGTCATGTTCAACTTTATTCCCCCAATAGAGCACATTCATTTTTGAAAAGGAAATAACCAGTAGGTGACTTGTTAAAGTCTAAGCACATTCTTTTTCACTCAGAAACTGCAGCATTTCATAGATGCGTGTGTAAGAATGCAGGATAAAAGAAAACTCTTGCACACTTTCAAGTGCAGCTTAATTTTTTGGGACAGCTTGATAGAGTCTGTGCCTTCCAAAGAAAAACAAAAGACATTGCAGAAGAGCTGATATTTTATCTTATATGGGCACAAAATAGTAAACAACACACAAGAGCCTTTGGCCAACTCCATGAACCAAGAGCTCCAGTATATCTGTAATTAAAGTGGCTTTTTTGAGTCACTGGTAAGCAACCTTAGAAAAGGGACAACTTAATATTCTCCTTCATTTTAAATCAAATCAAAATGAATTACCTTAACAAAGTGAGAGCTTTGTAAAGTTATTTTATCAATTACTTCACATTTTTGTGCTTCTGTTAATCTGGAGGTTTCAAGACTTATGACATCATGCATGTTTTCCTTTATGTAGTATTTTGTCCTGTACATCAATTTTAATGCAGTCCTCAGCTGAGACCTGTTTGTCTAAGAGGTGACAAGCAAACCTACGCCTCTGAAGTTATTTCTGTACCAAAACCTCACCCTGTTTAACCTCCACCACTTGTCAGCCAAGACATTCTATATATTTGTCACAACAACTAGCTCTTTCCCTGAAAGGCTGAGCAGCAACCAGATAATAACAATACAACCTTTTTCTCATAAATCACCTCTCAAACCACAGCTATATACAGAGGTGTTAGGTTGTGCTTGGCTGCTGCAATGGAACATTATGCACGCTCTGGTCCCGGAGTCTGGTTGAGAGAGAGGAAAAACTCAACCAGAACTAGAAACACTGGACACTATGAAGTTCTATTTATAATCTATAGAAAAATATTACTTGTTTTATTTCGTTCATTTTATTTCATTTCACGAAACATTTTTGATACAAGTATTTTAACACAGCGACTGACTGATTAAATTCCCAGTGTCCTTCTCTGGCCTGAAGCACGACTTATAAACAAAATATTTTTTTGTGCTTTACCTACATTTTATAGATGAGCAAGAGGTGCATGAATGGAAGCATGAAAAATACCAGGACCCTGAGCCCGAGGTAGCTAAAAGGAACCAAGCCACCATTCTTTTTTTTTTTTTTACAGCTGTGCTTTTCCTGCTGTGAAAAAGGCCTGTAACCTCCAAGAATATTGTAGCTAGTTGAATCATAAACTGAAAACTGAGTGTGTACAAACTATGAATATGCACAAAAATGTTTGTATCAATATGTCTTAACTGCCATTTTTATCCATAACTACTATTTGTTTTGAAAGAAATAAACCTGAGATAAGCATACACACATTTTTCTAGAGCAAGCTGACTGTGACATTGTAAAGTGAAAATACCAAAAAAACACTGTTCCTCCACAAACACACACACACACACTTGTATAATGCAAACACACTCACTGTGACTCCTCACAGCGTGACAGCCATGTTTTTGGAGGTGAGCAGTCTGTGCAACGGGAACTATTGTGCTGCAGCAGTTCAGCAGTTCAGCGCTGTCAGAACATGCATTTATCATGGATGAACTGTCTCCCCTTCATTTTAATTATAAGAATGTGCAGCTGTGTGGAAAATAATCCAAGGTGCACTGCGCAGTATTTTAACTCCCAAAGCAGAAATATTTCAAGGGTGTAAATATTTATCACTGCCATTAACTTTCAAGGAGAGATTATTGCTGTTTACAACATTAAGGTCATGGTTGGTTTTCATGAATATTGTTGTAGAACAATAACATTAAAGACACATTCACACACTTGTACTGCGGAGTACACAGTACATGCACTGTGGAGTCTGTGTGAACTAGAGGGGAGGAAATTCTTTTTGCATCTTTGACTTTAAAAAAGGCAAAAAAATCCACTGTGGCCACATTGGCCTCAAACCAAAGCTTTGATGAAACAAAGGCTTTGAACCCAAAGAGAAACGTTTGAGTCAGTTTAAAAGATGAAAGTGAAAAAATGTCTCCAGATCTTTTATTCAATGTGACATTAGTTTATTCACAACCGTCTTTCAGATACATTTCTTCTCTCACCAACTTTATAGATTTTTTGTTCATGGCTGTGTTATGGCCCAGTAGGAGGTTTTCTTCCTTCATTTCTAGTTTGAGGTGTAGCATTGGGTGTAGAGCGACTCTCCACACCGGGGGTGGGGTTTACTCCGTTTTTTAGTGTGAAAATAGACACAAAGAGCACAAGGGCAACTGATGGTGGGTAGTGACCCAATAGACCTCTGTTAAAGACAGGACTCAGTTACCGACAGAGCAACAGAGTCTTTTCACTACTCCACAATGCACATTGAAATTTCCACATTAACTCTGAAACCATATGACAACTTCTGAGCTGGACGAGCAAAAGACGTTGGGATGTTCATTAAATGCTACCAGGTAAAATTGAAGGACTTAGCGATGACAGTAGGCTGAGCATTTCATTTTAATGAGCCAGGTAGAATTCAGTTTGTCTCTCAACAGTCTCCGTTATGTTTCAGCTGGAAAAAAAGCAGGAAAAGTATTAATTAACAACTTTGAACTACATGTTCATTGAGATGTTTAACTTCTGTTTACTGACAGCTGTGCTAGAGAAGACAATAGGTTGATTGAAACTGAGCAGAATTCAACAACTTTAATATGCAGCCCTTCACCAGGTTTATTTTTTTACAGGACACAAGAAATGGCCATCTTAACAAGGTTGTATACACAGATGGACGACATGGCAGCCCCTCGATTGCACCCTAGTGGCTGGCAGCAGTATGGGTCATAAACCCTGACTCCTCCAAGTTGGTGGATGGGACATGGAACAAACTTAACAGTCAGAGCACATGTCCAATACATTTTTAGGTAGTTCGTATCACCCTGATGTTTGTTCAAGTGCTCATTTGATCCTGTTTTCTATAAATACAAGATCACATGTCATGGAGCATGTGTATTGGCAGGATCTTAATACCGCAGCTCCACCCCCCCTCCCTACAGACTCGAAATGACGCTATAAGGGAAAGATGGTGTTCTGTCCAGGATATTTTGGCTTCATTTCTAGATAGTGAGAGGAATTGGAGAAACATTGTCGTTCTTTATATACAGTCCAAAGGACTATTCTAAACACCTCTCACTCACACCTTTTACAAATGCCCAGTGTGGTTATGTACAAATAAATTTACCTGGGAAAATATCTCATCTGAAAACACTGTGTTATGAACAGCATATAATTGAACTATGTATTTTGCATTTGTAGCTTGAACAATTAAACTACTTAACATACTTTCTCTAATAATGAATAACTCTTAAGGTATATGATATAAATCATTTTAAAGAGAGCTTTTTCAAAGAAAAGGGTTTGCAGATCTCATTGTGCAGTGAAATGAATCCACTTTAAAGGCAAATTACTTCATATATACAATTATCACAGAGGTTAAACAGGTTTTACTGATTCATGATCATTAAGTACAGTCTTCATTCAAATGTGCATCCATGAAAACCAGTGGCCTTCACTCTGAAGCATCTCATCAGCTCTCAGACTCTGCTCCACAACTTTAAATCCATCCATTTAAAGAGTTTCCTTTTGGCCACTGAAACTCTGACCTCTCAAGTGGCCTATTTAAAGCATCAGGCATGAGGTGAATACTGAAGCTATGAAACGCAGAGGAAGTATAACATTTACGAAATTCATAACACACAGCGGAGACAACACTGTTTTCTATGCTGAGTCTGTAATGGGAGTGTTGAAATACAGTTTTTACTGTGATCCAGCTAAATACTGATGAGGGTTTGGACGTGAGAGAATAAGTTTGTGTTTTTAAAATGTCTCTAAAAAGAAACTTAAGAGTTTAAAGATCTGCAGCAGCTGTGCAATAGTAACAATCTGTTTTTATTGCCCAAACAGTAGAATCAAACATTACCCTTTTGTATATTTTCAGTCGTAAGCATCTGCTTATCAGTATCTGGTGTATTGTGTAGTGTTGTGTTTTGGAGCAGGAGTGAACACATCTGTTTATTCCGCTCCATGCTAGAACAGTTTTAGTCATAAACTGTACACATGCTTTATGGCAAATACCCCTCCCACATCCCTGGAGCCAGCGGAGAGATCCTGTGGGCACAGAAGGAAAGAGACGAGTGAGGGTGGCACAGCTGACGTCACACAGACTCATGAGGGGAACCACTTTGAAATACACAGTTTTATGGAAAGCGTTTTGTTTGTAAACTGAGATCGTGTGATTTTCTTTACAACACACAGACACTGTCGTCGGCTCTTATCACCACAAACTCTGTTGAGATCTTAGTCTGTGTCTTCTATGTGTGTGTCACCGTGTTTTCACCTGGAGTTATCTGTTATCTTTTTGTTTCGTTTTTTACTCTTTGCATCTGACGCGTGAAAGCAGCTACTAATAATCGAAACTCCTGAAGAATAATGTTTTTTATAATGTTAGAAAATGATAAGGAGAATATCAAATTCAAGCTAAAATATTCTGGTTTTTTTAGAATGACTTTGCCAGATCATCTGTTACCAATACAGTTGCCAATTAATTTCCCTCAGATCAATTTACTACGATCGATTGACAGCTGTAGTGTAATGTTTCCACTAAAACTTGAGTTTTACCTGCAGGTGTTTGTCAAGTCCCTGCCCAGAGCTGACAGAGAAGCAGCTGAATTTTTCTTTGTGCACCCTACAATAGAAAATGAAATAAAAAAATAAGGACTGTGTTTCATAACAAACAATATATATAATAATAGACATCGTAATAATAATGAGGAGAAGAAGCTCAGAGATTGGGGCTGACTTTGTGTTTTTCTGCCTGTCTCCTTCTCTGCTTTCGATCAGTCAATCTCTTTCTCCCTCCCTCTCCTTCTCCCTCCCTCCCCCCATACACTTTTTAGTCTAGTGACAGAGCTGTGAACTTGTTTGAGGATTTACTGAAAGTTATATACTACACTACACTGAAACGCTGGGATGTATTGATTTTGCCCCCCACAGTTTTCCAGTATTTCTCTTGCTTTATATACTTTCTACTCAGAGCTACTACTTTAGGTTACAGCTAAATGATCTCAAAAGTGAATGAAATATTTTGTGTGCTGGTAATGTGCAATTTTTTGCAACATTAAACTTTGCATAACCATTATTTCTTGTTTTTTTTTCAGATCGATTCCAGTGTTTAATAGAGATTATTTTTAGTGCACAATCACCATCTAGATCAGCAAAGGTTGGTAAATACGTCAACATGCATTTAAAAATACTGTAAAATTCATTTTTCTGTACCCATCCTGCAAAGATACTTTAGTCCCTCTATACAACAGAACCTCGTTTCTGCAGACACAGTGAAAGCAGTTTGTTTTAATGAAGCCCTTTGTAAGTTAATTTGATCGAACTGCTCTCACACACTCACCAAACAATGTAAGCACATGGTACCTGAATCAATCAGACATTCATTTGTTCACAAAAAGACAATGACTGTCTGTAAATGTATCAGGTACTTATACTGCATTATTGAATAAACTGTTCCTACAAATCTTTTAATTAAACAGCACATTGTTGAGTGGGATTTGAAGGACTGAATTAACCGACTTCATGTTTCAAAACAATTAAACACAGTCACTAAAAGCCTAGGAAAGGAGCACAGCTGCAAACTGTCACACTGGATTTCTATTAAACAGTATGTGTTTTCTCACATTTATAATATGTACAAGCCAAAGAGACTTCATTTTTCTGCTGTAGTCTGTAATCCATAAATATTTGTGCTAAAATCTAAATTAAAGTTATGATAAAGTGTCAAAATTTCTGTAAAGGAAAAATATATAAGATAAAATTAAAGCTTTGTTGTGGGGATGAAAACATTTCAGCATTAAATTCATTTGGATTCGACATTAAGTGGCGAATCCTCTGCATTTATTTCTGTGAAGTTTTAAATCATTAGCATGAAAAAAGCATATTTAATCTAACGAATGAGTCAAGAGCACATCTGTAATTTACCAAATGAGAATTATTCAGTGTTTTACAAAATATGATTTCAAATCACATCTAACAGAACATTTCTGGTGTGGATTGATTTTTGGTTCTGCTTCGTTCTGATGTCTTTGTTTATTTCACTGTCATAACTACAACATTTAACTAAGAAGATCTTTTTTTTCTTAGCTTTTCTAAAATGAAATTGTGGTTTAGTGCAGTGGGAACATGAGAGGAAAGAGAGACATCTTGAGAGGCAATTTTCTCAAAATATATTCAAAATGAATATTCGTCCTCTGTAGTAAATGTTTTACACTGATTATTACTGTTTGAGCATAATATACAATCCAAGCAACATTATGTTTTCTTTAAAACATTTTAAGCCTTTAAAACCAGCTGTTTATGAATATAATGTGTAGGAAGAGTAGTTTCTGTGGGGGTGGTTAGTCATTAAAACATTTAAATTGGCTGGTTGTTACATTTATGAAAGGCAAAATTCTTCATCTTTAGTATAGATATATAAATTCTATTCAATTATCACAGAGGTTTTTAAAGAAAAGAATGGGCAGATCTCTTTATGCACTTAAATTAATGCACTTAAAAGACAAATTAATTCATATATACAATTATCACCAAGGTTTAACAGGTTTAAGTGCTTAATAATTACTAAGTACAGCCTTCATTCAAATGTGCATCCATGAAAACCAGTGGCCTTCACTCTGAAGCATCTCATCAGCTCTTAGACTCTGCTCCACAACTTTCCATCCATTTAGAGAGTTGTCTTTTGGCCACTGAAACTCTGACCTCTCATTGTTTTCAATTATCTGTTGCACAGTTGAAACATTTTGAAGCAAATCACATCACCAGTAAATGTTACATATATGAATTAATTTCATGTTTCCTAGATGAACATGAATGATGCCATCATGCAGTGTTTGTATCACATGAAACAATTTAATATTTACTATATTCATTCATGATTAAATCTAGTTTCTACATAATCATGGGATTACTATGGCAGGTATAGCGGGAAATTGAAAGGATTGGCTGTGAGTGCGCCAGAGGAAATTGTTATCAGAAATGTAAGATGCAAGTTAAAACTTGCACAAAAATGTCATGAGCTCTTATTCTATTAATTTCAGTGATGTTTAATCTAGTGATTTTGCTTTTTCAATTTAAATTTGACTTAAAGAAGGTTAGTGAACAGTTGATATAACACAATTCATATCCAATTATTTCTCTGCATATCTGCTACTTGCCTGTTTGCACAATTTGTTTATTGCACTAATAATCCAATGTGGAATCCCTCTTAAAAATGTGTAATAACTTGTGAACTCTTGTCACTGTGGCTTTTCCATTTGAATCTTCACCTTTAAAGTTTGTAGTATTGTGTTTTAATTCTTTTCATCCAACGTTATAATTTTACTGCCATGTTAACACTAGACTAATACAAGTTGAAAATACAATGGTTCAACAAAAATGATTCATTAGAATTAATGGGTTAAAGGTTAACATATAAAATGACTGGTTTAATCCCAATCAACCCAAATAATACAATTGTTTTTAAGTCTGACCTTGATTAGGAACCTTGGGAGAGATGTGTCCCTGATGTAACTCTACAGCCTCTTTCAGCTCTGAATGTAAAAAATACAAATAATGGATTGTAAACAGAGGAGCACAGGGGGACGGAAGCTGAGTGGGCTCGTTAAATGACGCATTGGAAAAGAACGAGTTGAACCTTCAGCAGAATGTGAAGGACTTTGTGGTGCATGAGACACAGGATGACGTTCAGAGAGGTGAAGAAAAGTCCAGCCCCTAAAATAACACTGTGAAAATACAGTAAATATCCTGCATTCAAAACCTTACCTTTGTAAAAGTATGTATAGTCAACACAATGTTCTCAAAGTTTCATAAAAGTAAAAGTACTCATTGTGCAGTATGAGGGCCCGGTCACACATATGTGAATGGGAAGTGGATATCGCAGGTCAGTGTTCACCAGAGTCTAACTCCTCGCAGACCATGCTGAGGATTTGCTTTGCCACAGGAAACAAATGTTTTCATAGGGAGCACCTGAGTTATTTGTTCTGGAGCAACTCCAGAATGATTCCTTGTCATAAGTGAGTCCTCCTCAAACATTTCTTCAATATACTGTCACTTTTTATTGTGTCTGTGCTGGAGGTTGTGTTCAGAGCTTTTTACAAACAGTGTGTGGTGCAGAGTGAAATTAGGAAACTTTGTGTTCATCCTACCTGGTTTATCTGCAATGAATGCATTTCATAGCTAATGTTTTTCATAAACTGGAATTGAGCTGGGTTTTTTTACTGTTTACATGTGTAGTTTGTATATAAATTTGAATAATTTTGCTAAACAGTTTTATTTTTTCCTATATTGCATGTCGGCTATTTCAGTGATCTGTTAAGCAACCAACACAATCTTCAGACCAAAGGTCCCAACTTTTCAAAGTAAAAGCTCAGTAATTCAGCTTGATATAAATCATTACAGCCACAAAACAAACGTTGTGCTTTACTTTATTGAGAAATAATGAAACAGGAACTGAGTCTATAAATGTTGCGACTATAATGGAGATCAGCACCCTCGACTGAATGTCTGTCAGTCTGATATGGTGAAATAAAAAGAATCAAATCATCAAAATGATCTGAATGTAATTTTGATGTTGTTGCTGACCACTGCTGTGCAACGCTGCCCCGCCCCCACTGACTGCTGCAGAGGACTGGTCGTCTGCTTATTCAATATCTATAAATATTGAACATCCCCTTCCCCGGACCATTAACAATCCATATGACGATATGGATTATCCATAAAGCCGATGAGATGAAGAGTTTATGAGATGTGTTCCACAGACAGATCATATGTCTGTATTCATGTGTGTGAAGCACTGATCAGCTGTGACAGTGTTTCTGCACCCTGTGGCCCCTCATACTCTAAATTAGAATTAAATTGGGAGCTAACAGGTGAGTGCTGCAGGTGGAGTTGAGCTTGATGAAATTACATTACACTAAGCAATCATCAGCTGTATTATCAGTGTTTGCAAACTGTGTAGTGAGGCAGCAGCATAAGCAGATAAACAAAAAGGGGAGCCGTGCACTGACAGCATGAGCAGACTGTTTAACTGCCAAGAGCGCACTGCATGTTCTGCAAAGAGTTGAGTATCTCATGTGGAACGAAACAGCGGAACTTCCTTCCTCCCTGAACTTGTTTCACTCCAGCGGAAAACCGCAATTTTCTTCCCCAGCAGTCAAGAACCCAAATATATCCAATTTAGAATGAGACAGACCAGAGACGAGCAGCAAATCCTCACATTTGAGAAGCTTTAACGATTCATTATTATCAAAATATAATTATAATTTTCTGCCTATCAACTAATTCTTTCCAGCATTTCATACTTCAATGTGAACATAATTCTTGGGAGAAAATTCTGTTAAGAAAAGGTTGTTTTAAGGTTTTGATTTGAATTCGACCTCCAGAAACACAACACACCCTTGTTGGACTTTGGACCTTTTCATCTGTGGCTGTTATTTCATTTTGTCGTAGGCAGGCTGTGGAGATGATAAAGACTCACAGCTCTATCCTATGGGACACTGGAGGGCAGGAGAGGGCAGAGGTGCTTCCCTGCTCGCCCTCCATCTCTCATCCCCCCTACTCAGATCAATAACAAGCTCCTTAGCCACAGGTGCTCTCTAGGGAGACAGACATGGAGCCTCCATCCTCAGCTCATTGTCTGTTGCTGACTCTGGCAGACCTGAGCATTCGAGCCTGACCGGTGCACACAGCCTCCAGCCCTCTGCAGAGATGGAACATGAAGTATGTAGCTTTACACAGAGCCTTTGTCTAAATGTGGATGCATGCATTCATGATTCACGTCTAAATCTCTCTCTCACAAACACACAAGAGCATGCCAAGAACCATGAAATGGTTCAATTAAAGATGATCAAAACACCATGTAACATCCCAACAACCAGAGTAGTATAAAATGTTCAACCGTAGCTTCAAGAAACAATGTTTCCATACAAATAAACTGCAACAACAAATATGTTTTGGAGGAAACATATTCAGTGGCTGGATTTTGTACAGAGGAAACATTTTTTAAATGAATGAAGCTCTACATTTATTATCAGCTGCAGAAAATTGGATTCAAAACAATCACAGATGTGTAAGAGAAAAATAAGATTCACAAATATTTACAAGCACTTGCATACATGTGTTTAAATCCACACACAAATACCAAGAAATTAAACCTATGTAAACGTGTTCACCACTGCTCATCACAGGCTTAATGTTCATATGTTACACAGGCTGTGTAAATGACTTCATGTTGCATTTGTGTGTTGACATTAATCACATTTCCATACAGAGCTTGCATGCTTGCATTTCAGGGCTGGTGGAAAACTGGGACATCTGAAAAGAGTTGGTGAATTCATCAATTGTAAAGTGGGAAAGTGCATCATAAATGCACTTGCACAATGCACATTTCATTTCTCTGCTTTACACCAGAACACAAATTTTTCTCAAATCTAAACAAAGTGCTGTGAGGCTGAAAGATAACCATGAAAACCTCTAATGATGATGAATGATGTAGATATTGAATATACATATTTTGTCAGACAACATTTTGTCAGCTTGATCAATGTTGCATATATTTATGTGTGAGAGTCCATTTACTTTAGTTTGATATAAAAACAAGCTTTACATTAGCTGGGATTAAATTTCATGAACTGTACTTTCTTGTGCTTTTGAGATATAATTTACTCGGTCAGTTTACATACTGAACATGTATTTTAATACTGCCCCTAGTGAACCTGTCAAGTTCATACATATATTCATACATAAAAAACAAAAATCCAGTCTTGTTAAAACTCTTGTTTAAAATATACACTGTGCAGTGATAACACATTTGAATATTTTTTTCTAAACCTGTTACTAGTCATAGCCAAATCAAATTAAAAAAGGGACGAAATTAAATTAAAATAATCTTATGTGAATGGTGTGTCTATCCTAATTACTTCCAGAGGTCAGGTTATGATAAGCACACATTGTTGCTGTGTCCTATTTAATTCATGTTTCTGTTTTTTTCAGTATAACATGAGAATAAACCTGAACCTGACCTTCATCTAACATCATATCTACTAATCTGTATCGGCCTCTCTCCACAGGTTGCCACTGGACATCATGAGTTCTTGCTGTGCCTTCTTACGACTGTTTTACTAATTATTATCGACATGTCAAAATATAACCTATAGCCACTCACAACCACCTTTTTTTAAAAATACTTTTACCGTAACGTTTTCTATTTCACAGCTGCAACTATAGTTCAGATCTTCCTTATTCAGACGGTTCATCCCGAGAAAATTTAAACTGTTTCTACCTAAAATACTTAATAGCATAGTTTTTGTATCCAGAGCAGGTTGTAAAAAAGTCCATGAGGGTAGACACACAATTATGATTAGAGTGTAATGCCACAAAACCTCCTGCTGTCTGAATATACTGGTATTTTGTTTGAAAAACTCAACCTACAGAGAAAACCTGCAAAGTTGAAAATATTTGTTTGTATAGATTGTATAAATCCAGTGGCACAACTCTTCTCTTTTTCCACAGCACTGGATCATCTGGCCACTCACTGCAGGAGCATGTGGTCAAAGTATTATGGTGACACCTGTGTGGGACTCAAACAAGGTTATATATACTGGTCTGTCTCTCTCTATCACACACACATACACACACATCCATTAATTCCATCCACTCATCCAGTTGCCCTCCACACCTCTCGCCTTTTATAAGTAGCTTTTTTTATTTTTCAATAAAACTTCAATTGGCACTTTAATCTGGCTTCACTCCCCTCTTTGTCAGCCGCATTGTGACAAAATGGGCTTTACAGAGTGAGGTCAAGACCCTACACAATATCATAGAGAGAAACCCCTGCAGCTCCCACAATGAGCAAGCACTCAGTGACGGTGGAGAGGAACAGCTGCCTCGCCCGGTTGAGTTGAAAGGAGGGAAATAGAGAGAGTGACAGAGGATGAGAGGAGAAGAGAGAGAGAGAGTTTAAGCATTGTTACACTGATTGTAATGACAATAGTAACAGTGTAGAAGCAATAATGACATTATATTACCTTCTGATGCAAGAAAGAACATTTTACAATAATGGATTAATGAAAAGGTGCCGACTGGTGGAGAGTGCTTCTGGACTTGGTTCTATTAGAGTAACTTACATTGAATATGAAAACAGACCAATTCTACAAAATCTGGGAACTCTCTTTTAACCATAAAGATCCTGGGGTCTCTGCAGTCCTCTTTTCTTGATTGTTTTTATTTACTCATTTATCTTTATCTGGGTCTTCACATGGTCATTCCAACTTCCAACAACCCTTTTGTACGTATCCTTTAATGTATCCAGCTTTTGATATAAATTTTAAAAAACCAATAAACATCAGCAGCACCAATAAAAAACAGTAATAATCACAATAATAAATTATAGGCTTATAATAAATGAATAATTAATAATACGTTAATTCATGTGGTGCCAGCTGATATGTCTGAAAACCTACAACATGAAATTGTTGAGCTGCAGAACACGAAGAGCTCAAAGCTAAACAACAACCTTCCTCTGCTCCACTTCTATAAACTCCATGTACGTCCTGAGGATTTTCTATGTCTTGGAAAATCTCCTGCCGTGAACTGTTCTTTCAAAACTGACTCTCGCAAAGACTCCACTCACCAAGACTGAATGACCCAAAACCAGCTGCACGTAGCCGCAGCATCACGACCACCATGTAAAATCTGATGATTTGCCAAAGAGAAGCAGCTCCAGCCATCTCATTAGAGATGTTCGTGTGATATATGAGCTCAATAATTTACTGTGACCCTTGAAGGATGTTAAAAAGATTAAAGTCCCTCTCCAGCAGCTTATTACAGCCCCTAAATCTCTTCTTTGTTCTCAAGATTACATACTCAAAAGGTTTGTCGTGAAAAAAAATGACTGCCTTAAAATGGCTAAAATGTAACTAAACCTTCCTCAATTCACGACTGGGATCTATGAATATGCTCATATGGCCACGCCCCTCCTCCCTGTCTCCCCACCCTCGCAGCGCCACCTGCATCTAAGAAGCCTTTTCCAGCTACTGAACCCCACCCACAAGTTGACACGATTGGTTTCTTAAGTTTGTGACATCAGAAACCCTGGCTATCTGAATCCAATCTAATGCCTTCTCCCTGGCAAGAGCCGGGGCCGGAGGCCTCCTGTTTTCTGGTTGTCTGTCCGACCGTCGTATTCCCGTGAACATGATATCTCAAGAACGCCTCGGGGGAATTTCTTCAGATGAGATACATGCCAGGACCAGAGCTATAGTTGCACGCTGACAGCATTCAAAATGTGAGTGAAGACACTCACAAGCAAGCAGCTAAAGCAAACAATCCAAATAACTGAGTGTGTTTTTATATAACATGCAGATAACAGAGCAATTCTTTTCAAAAAGTCAGTGTTTATGGGTAATTGAACAGGGCCTTTCAAATTACATATTCATTCAACGGTATCCAGGAAACAGCTCTTGAAAAATACATTAATGGGTTGAAAAATAATTTAAATATTCATTAAAATTTGTGTCTCCGAAAATTCATGCTTTCCTTCCCTGGGTAATATTCTGATGTCGACCATGCAGTAGTGTGGGGGTTAGGTAATATAGTATGAAGCCGGCAGATTTGACAACCTCTTGCTCTTCAATACAAGGAAGAAATTCATGAGCTACCGAAGATGGGATGGAAATGACTTCTGCACACAAGTCAGGCAGGGTTACATTGCACATGAATGGCTTCAAATCACAACTCATGTCCTGTAGAAATACGTGACGATAGAGAGACGAAGAGAGGAGGAAGAGGAAGAAGAGGGGTGAATGAAGATGGCAGGTGGAGACAGCTGATTTTCATTACTTTCAATAAATTGTAAAACTAGCTCTGGTATTTTGGGGTATTTTATAATCTTAGGTCTTATAATGTAATTTCTTCTGAAATCTTCAAATAGAACAGGAAATGCTCCACCAAGGCCCACCAAATCTGTCTGGAAGTTTCTGCGTAATCCTTCTAACTAACGGACAAACAAACAATAATCTCCTTGGCAGATGTAATGGAATCGATTGAATTGAATTGATTTGATCTTAATATCTGCAAATAATCAGATTTTTTGGATTAAGAGGAAAACAATATTTTAAGAGTAAGTTCCATTGCATTGAATTAATTCTACACTGTGAAAATCAACATGTACAAAAAGTGTATTGACAGTAACGATGATGTCCAGCTAATAGTCTTAAATCAGTATATATATATATATATATATATATATATATATATGCACAGTCACTGTGGGACTTTTTCTCCTGACTCCAGCCGGCTCACTATCTTTAAATTACTTTGATGGTCCCATCTGTGAGAGGGACAGACTGCACCAATCTGAGGTCTTTGTTTGTGTCAATTGACGAGGAACAATCTCTTATTGTTAGATATTAAGGTCATGTTGGTTCAACAGCAGATGAGTTGGAGAGAACAGATTTTTCTGCTCTATCAGAGCTGATTGTCTGTACAGGACAGTGGCCTAGATAAAGGAAAAAGGCCTTAAAGATATTTGTGACAAAGCTGCATCCTCAAATATGATTTTCAAGTTTAAAGTGGAAGAATCTGGCCTGCACAAAGCTTGATGAACTCAAAAAATCCTGTTGTGTTGTATAAAAAGTGGATGTTGTTAGAACAAATGCTAAATTCATGAACAAGATGAACATGCCATATCACAAAATGTTTTCCCAGTTCAGGTTTATCTTGTCAACACCTGAGACAGGAATGTAAGACTGTTTCTGTGATGAGAGCATCTCTGGGATATAGATGCTGATTCAGTTCACAGCTCCTTGTTCCTGCTTCAGTGGGGATGACAATAAAGCGTCACAGTATCCTTATGCAAACACCCAACAGTTAGTGCCAGTTTCTGTCTGGCTGCAAGTGAAGCAGTCCCAGAAGAAGAAACAGAAAAAGGAAACACAAAAGAAGAAGAAACTATTGAGGCTCCCGCTGAACTCTTTCCAAGGTTTGAATTTGTTTTCTCCAGGAGCGAGTCTGGTGGTGAAAAACCATTATGGATTATTAATTTTCATTTGAGTTTCATTTGTTAGAGTTTGTGTGTGTGTGTGTGGGTAGTGTTGGAAGATGCAGACAGTTAATGTATCCAATAATTCCATGTGGTGCACATGAAGAACCAGTCATGTTGTCAGATTCACACTTGGGGTGTGTATTGTTATCTTCTTGACTTTGGGATAAGTGTGATGGTCATCCTGTATCAACACAACCTCGATAGATGCGTATTGCACACCTCTATGTTACCTCGACGTCGACGTCATCCTTTCTTTACCCTGTTGTCGTGACAGTCTAGACCTCTCACAGATCTATTTTTAGAGACTCTGAAACAAGGACCGGGGTTAAAGAGGAGAAACAGGACAAAGTCGGATTAGACAATAATATAATTTATCCTCTACAGTGACGTCTCAATTAAAACTTTGAGACTTTAAAGTCCTTCAAAATCAGGTACTTTTTCTACGTGAATGAACTCACAGCGCTGTAATCCAAATATTTATCTCTGTCACTGTAACAAACTCTGCATGGCACCTTGCCCAGTCTTCACACGCCCGGAAGGATCTGCAGCAGAAAACTGTAGATTAATTCATCAGGAACTTGTTGAAAATCCCATGTTAGCTTTTCTCATTCATATGTTGTGGCTCAGTATCAAAGATAAAACATTTTCACTCATGGTGATTTCATCATTTAAAAGAGAGAGAAAGAAAAAAAAAGATTATGACTGAATGATTGCATTTTACACGTTTCTTGGCGAGGGCAGCGCCATAATTTAATTCTGCAGTAAGTGAGGGACGGCAGCACAACTCCGAGCTGGATTTAACGAAATCCGGATTTCTAATCTTGTCAGCACATTATGCAGATAATGACGAGGATGTGTCCACGCTGGCTGGATGTTCCCACTTTGAATCATAATGGCTACTTACAGAAGCACTGCCTCGTGAATCCACTTGGCTCGCATCATTCATCTCTTCCCTCTTTCACAGCTGGAACTGAGGACGAAGGACACGTTCAAATACAAAGGCCATCAAATCTTTCTCTTAGTGTCGGCCAACTGACTGTGGCTTGTTGTGCCAGACAGCTGCAGTGAGCCACAGCAATGGAACACTCACTTATCACACATCTGCAATTTCACAGGGAAGCATGACTTAGCATCATAGTTTTTCATTTCATAATGTATTACATGAATCAATTCCACCATATAAAATACCTTACCTTTCCTTACCTCACTTTACTTTACCCTGACTAACTTAACCTCTCCTTACCTTTCCTTAATTACCTTGATTACCTCAAATGTCTATAAATGCCTATATTCAAAGTCTATTGAATAGAGACCCTGTAAATCGTAGTTATTTTTGCAGTGAAACTCATCAAGACACACTGTGTGCATCCTTGAGTTCTAATAAAAGTGTTAAATACATTTCCCTCCTCACAAAACACTTAAAGAATTGTTTTTATATCTAGGATTCTTTACCATGTCTTTGTTTGCTATCAGTCCTCATCGTCCCTGTCTGTACCTGCTCACTGCTGCATTTAATGGCTTGTTGCCACAACCTGTAGATCAGGGGAATAGTGTGAAACCATTGGCAGGTCTTTGCATGCTGGCTTGCAAGTGCTTTCTCCCTCAAGCACAAGATAAACAAAACTGGGACCCTCTCATGGAGAAAATGGCTCTATAGAGCAACTACAGGTCAACAATCCACCAGGGACCCTTCAAAATGTATATTTAATGAGTGGTGATGATGATGATGCATTACATTTGTCTTACATACATACAGCAAAAGTACATTTCCTTGCCATTTCTCTGAAGTCTCTAAAGCAGGAGAAGGAATGATACATTTTTTTAAATTCCTTATCGCTGCAGATGCAGCGGCTGCAGCCACATCATGCATCATGATGGCAGCTGACCATGGACTATGATTGCAACCAGATTGTTTAGATAAACAGCGTTCCCGCCCAGTCAACACATATACTATTAACTCTGACCACACCTCTATCGTTACAAAGTCATCAGTGATCTGCCTTCCAGGTCAGCTCTGCTACATCTCTGGTTGCTTTTACATTTTCTCATGCTTTATATATAAGAGTTTGAATCACCTTGCTTTTGAAATGAGCTGCACAAATAAATGTGCCTCGCTTGAGTATTTCTCTGGCGATTATACATTTGTGTATCTGCATAATCTTGTCTTTTTCGCCTTATATTTGTAAGGCACTTTAACTCTGATGTCGACTGGAGAGCACAACCATTGAAACATCCCAGTTTAAAGCCTCAGCTCTTTTACACTCACTGGTCCAGTTTCATTCCCCCGTAGCCCCATCCCCAGTAATGACAACTTTCCATCTTCCATGGTCTGATTCTTCTAACTCCATAATTGTATCCTGTACCAAATATTAGGATTTACCGCTCTTTCCTCGAATAGATTGGCTGGATCAGCTACAAAAGTTAAGAGTCTTCATTTCACCAGATTCACCTACTAATTTCATTCATGAATGGGAGAAGATAGGATTTAGATGGATTTTGAAACTCGGGACTTGTGAGACCTGTGTAATACAAAAGAGCTTCTGAATAATATGAGAATGGTGTCATGCCAATGTAATTGATTTTTACTGATTTCAGCAAGTGATGAAAGGTTGTGAAAATGTCATATCACGATTAGAGACCTGGAATGGGTAATGCACGGGTTGGTTAACAGCATAAGAAGGAGGAAGATGCTGCTCTTTGGTGAGTCGTCTGATGTCGGATGGAGGTGAGGATCGTGATGATTCCACTACTCACAGCTGGTTTTTGCCAAAATAACCTGCTCAAACAAATCCTCAACTTTAGTAATGCCAACGATATCTGTCAGTGTGTGTTTAGTGTTTTGTTCCACATCAGTAATCCACTCAGACAAACTGAATCTTAAGAAAGATTTTACTTTGTCTAATGTAGCAGCACCAACAATGTTCCTCCATATTATATCTTAGGTTGTAACTTCTTAGCTTTTAGCTTGCTCACAACAAGACTTGAAAACATTTTTACAATTGTCACACAAAATATTTTGGTTGGGTGACTGAACTGTGCAATGCACATCTGGAGTCTGCAACACTCCACACATGCAACAGCTGCATGTGGAGTTTTTACAAGAGTGATTAACAGAAAATGCTTCAATTTATATGATGAACAATATCAGCAAGCAGGTTTATATCAAATGATAAATCCCCCATATCATCATGCACTGAACTAAACATTGCATAGGAAGAGTTTTCCCTATTTCTGTGAGAATGTTTCCATAGAGTTTTTCCAAATAAAAAAATCTGTCATTTAGAGGGAGAAAAAAATCTTCTGTTATATTTTCATTGCATAACAAACCCACTTACCAACCTGCACCTGGGAGACTGTGGTTGATGTTGGATGTTACCATCTTTTGCAGAGTTTTCAGGAGTCAAACATAGTTTTAATGACATTTAGAAATTGAAACTGCAATCCCAGCCATCAGGAATTTTACTGTTAGCCCTGATTACAATTTAATGACTTGTGTGCAGAGCTCACTGTGTTCCCAAATTAAGTTTCCCAAATGAAGCCCAAGTTTTTTTTTTTGAAATGCTGTTTTTTGTTCTCAGACAAATGAGACAACTGTAGTGCTGTCTACATTCTCTCCCTCCCTGAAGACCCAGGGAGATGCGGCGTGGTAGTTTAAACACTTCAGAGCGATCAGCCCTACTCCTGAGCTCTGGAAGCTGCTGCACTGGCAGACCTGTTATGTTCTCCTGCAGCACTTTCACAGCTCAGCTTGGATCCATTCTGCTAAAAGGCTTATAATAAACTTCCAACACTTTGAAAGGTGCTTCACAAAGGCTTCTCAAAGCTGGGTGAGGGGAATAGCCACCTACATAAAAACTGGCCACTGTGCAAAACCAGAAAAGTATATTGTAGGCCTATTCATTCCAATCATCCAGTCTTTAAGGAGTATAACAGGATTTAAGAGTTAGGAACTTAGAATATTGAAGCAGAGACCTAGAAACCTGTGACTGCAGCTTTGACAAGGTGATGAAATTTTCTTTTCTTTAGCTGCATCTGCTCTTTTGTGGGAAGATTTTTGTTCTTTATGGGTTCATGAGTGGATGTGTACAATTCTTGAAAAACATATTTTCATGCAATTAAGTGTGTTCAGAGAGTTTATGCAGAGGTTTCAATAATTATACAATTTAGACCACATTTAATGCAGCTTCCTCTGATCCCCCACACGAAAAGCTTGGCTAACAGCTGAGAGTATCAATAATCACAAGATAATCTTTGTAGTCTTGACAAAACAAGATTAAAAATACCAACACAACAGAGAATCAGGCAACAAGCAAAGCTGAGTGTGTTCAGAGAGACTGTGTTTTGTCCCCATCAATATCCATAGCCTGCAGATAACAGATCACCCCTCGAGCAAAATGTCAGATCTCAACTGACCCTGAGAATATTTATATACAATGTGCTTTTCTTCTTTTTATCCATTCTTCAGTCCAGCTTCTCATCCATCCATCCATCCGACTCTTATCCATTCATCCCTCTATCCATCCAAGAATCCATCCCTACATCCAACCACCCCTTTATCCATTCTTCACTCTATCCATCCATCCATCCTTCATCCCTCATCCATTCATCCATCCCTCTATCCATCCATCCATTCCTCCATCCATTCGCCCTCTGTCTACCTGTTAACTGTGAGTGAGAGCACATGATTATCCGCAGCACAAAGTGGAGTTACAGTGTGTTACACCCTGAATGAGCCAAACACATTCACTCCCAAATAACATCTCTGAGCAAGTTTCCATTTCACCGACCCTGCAGGTGTTTGGACTGTGGGAGGAATATCACTTCACCCAGAGGAAACCCACAAGAACACAGGGACAACTACCACAACCCGTACAGGGCGGCTCCAGTCTACACAATATACGTTTTGCTCAGTGTTTGCCGACAAGAATCAATCCAACAAAGAGATGGTTAAGTGTTGTGTTGCTGGTTCTGAGCAAATCAGTTGCTGGCTTGGATGTCAGAGCATACTCTCTGGCACATTAATGCACTGCACCGCTAAAGTGTTACACTATGCATGAAAGACTGTGGTCCATTTTCTTACTGGGGCTTGGTTTTTGGTTACAGATTAAAACCTGCCTCTGTTAAGGAGCTCTGTCTGAGATGGATTTGGATGGATAACAAATACAATTTTAAGCTGTTTTGTTAGCTTGTTTTGGCAGGTTTGCATGAAACCTTATTTAAATGACCAATTTTTCAAACTTTTATTTTTACATGTGAAAAATAGAAGCAACAGAGTTTTGGATTAAATGTTTTCTTTGGCACATTTGTTTGAAACCATGTTTAACAGCTTTTTTTTTTGCTTTTTTTAGTCAAATAAAAGCAACAACGTTTTAGTATTTTTTTTTATAAAGGTGTGTGAAGCAGTGATTTTATTTCGCATTTTGATGTGAAACCTAAATTACCTTTTTCTTCTTTTATTATCATTTCTTCAGATGATAAAAATCTGCACAGAACTCTCCACATACTTTACTGCACACAAACTTGCATGTAAGCATTGTGTTGGCATCCTCTCAGCCTGCCAGTCCAGTTTATGCATCAATCTGTCAACGCTCACATCAAAGCAACCCTGATGAGCTTCATAGTCCTTCCTCATAACAATAAGAGATGTCGGCTTATTAAAAAATAATATAACCTGTTTTATGAGGCAGAAAATGTCTGGAGAAACATCTGTGAAACAAGTTGTGTATTAAATATGTAGGAGCTACATTCAAAATTCCTTTTTGCATGGGATGGCAGAGCTATAAAGAGAATCCAGAGTGCGGGCCCCCAAGCTAATTCAAGTCCCACCATTCTCCCTATCTGACAGTCGAAGCAGAATGATCTGGCTCTCATGCCTCCCGCTCGCTGTTTCCCCAACTCTGTGGGGATGGAGCAGTTAGAATGTTCCTATCACTGCCAGAAATGAGTGACTCAGGATCGTCTCTGATCATTTTAGAAAATCAAGAAAAAAAAACAAAGCATTAAGAGGTAATTCTTTGCACTCATCTTTTCCTGAAAGCATTTGCGCAGGCTAAAGAGTTCATTAATGCCGTTTTTGTTCTGAAGCGGAGGCCCCGGGAGACACGCAGACTCCCCAGGCAAGAGAAATGAAGGAAGAATGGGGGCGTGCTGCGGTACAGCCAGAAACTAGCACAATAATAGCAGTAAGATTAAAGAGGCTGGAATTCAAAGGCTTCTTTATAACCTTGTGATGCAATGTTACTTTATCCTAGAGAATTACATTGAATTGATATGTTCTATTTATCATCAAATACCTTTTCGGACCTATTTGGATTGTGGAACCTGTATTTGTGCTCTAATACTTATTTGCACAGTAGATCCTTAGAGGACTTCTTATCCTGCGGTTTTTGTAGCAATTTGAGACCTCATATCCACATTACATTTTTTACAACAGGGAAAAGTCTCTGGTGACTGTGTTTGACACATTTCATATGGTTTTATGGTGATTCAAACCCTTTTCTGTGTTTCTGGTGACATCAGTCGCCTCAAAAGTGATCTGCACAAATAGAGCTGACATCTGTAGTGAAGGGGGGGGGGGGGGTGCATTAACCAAATGTAGACATCAAGTATTGCTCCCTGTTGAGTACAAACAATCAAACACAAATGAAAAATGTAATCATGCAAGTTGTGCTACAATTGTAATTTGTATGTTTTCCAATTTGACTCCAATTTGGAAATCTAAAGGGCCTCGATGCCAATGTTTATGTTATTATTCTCAAAGGCAGAGGCAGGATATTGAATCACACAGGGGATGCTAGTAGTTGATTTTTTGGATTTAGAGACAGCATTGTATTCCTTTGAAACATTTGAAATAAAGGTGACGATGCCATCAACAGTGATGGCAAGTGAGATAGAGAGGAAGATACATTAAACATATATTTTTACTTTTCTGCTGGAATAATGTCTCATTTCGTATACAGGTCAAAAGTTCAACTTTGGGAAAAATATCACGACGAAATGTTTTCAGTCATGCACGTTAACTCCCAGTGAAATGTTTCAATACTTTCACGTTTTAAATCTTGGATGTGTGTGTTGAAACTGAGAATAAGTATGTGTATTTATTAAGAGCTTAAGGACTTTAACACAGACATTAGCAAGAAGAAATATGGCCCTGTGGATTTTAGACATCGCCTGGTCTGCGGCACTAGAATCTCTCCTGCTTTTGAGCCTTGAATGATGCTTCTCAGTGACTGCTGCTGACATGAAAGGCTCCATTTTGAAGTGGTTAGTGCTGGTGCGACCGGCTGCCTTATATTCCTCCTCCTGTCACAAACACTTGGCCAGACACTTGTGAAAACCCCACCACCATCCGGAGCCTGTTATCACATGAAAAGGCTGCTCTCCGACCATGACACATTTCTGTGCATGTTACTGTCCATTTCATTGTGTACAATTTACTTTGATACTCACGGGAACTTGAGGTAAACAGGGAACAAAGTGCACTGATGGTGCTTTGAACAGTTATGAAATCCTGTTAGAAATAAATAAACCAGTGTTGCCCGAGCAGCGGCACCTCACTTCAGCTGTGGAGTGAATATGGACCGGCGGAGGGGGGGGTATAATTTATATGCACAGCCACTGAAGGGACACACCTGGGGTTGCTTCACTTTAAATGCCATGTTTTTACTTTTGGTCTACTTTTAGCTTTCCATTAAGTCATTTCAAACTTAAAAGCCTCATTTCAACCAAGTGCCTGTCGTTGAAATGAAGAGCTATTACTTTCACTTCAGGGAACAGGAACAATAGCATCAAAATAAAATGGTATGGGGGGAAGGGGGCTCTCTCTGTGCAAAACCAATTTGACACAGCTCTCTACAGCCGGCTATGGTAACACGACTGGCAGCGATCAGATGGAAAATGTACCCTAAACAAATCAGCTGAGAATCATGCTAAAAATGTAAGATAATAGTTTGCAGATGAGTGTAAATGTACGATAAAAGTAAAAATAGAAAATAAGCATCTGCATGCTTTTAATGTTCATTTGTATGTCGTTGAATATTTTGTATGTGGAGATTAACTTGACATTAGATTTGCAAAGTATCAGTATAACTGTCTTCAGACATAAAGTTAAATAAAATGAGTGTTCCACTCCACGTCAGACTCCACCAACAACCCCACTGCCACGTGTCCACACAGACTTTTCAACTTAAATGTCCATTTGTGTGCAGTTGTTCATCAGATTAAACATCTTATGGTGGAACTTAATACTACAGGTACTGTTTTTATAAATAAACATTTAAATGTACTGCTAGTATTTAAATATGTGCAAAATGATGCTACGTCACAACCTCCGCGCGTTTCCTTTAACCAGTCAAGTTTCATTAAGGCAGAGAGAATCTCAGCCTCTTCTGTTCTCTCAGTTTTGTCATTGAACAGTGGCCAGAAAAGTGTTTTGCAGAACATCATGATCTCTCAGTGAACTTGACCTTTGACCTTATAGATATAAAATTGCTTCATCTTAGTCATAATTAGCATTCCCCTTCTTGCAGTGGTGGACTGGGACAATAATTGAGGCTGGGAATGTGACTCCTTTCCAGGCCAACCTTTTCACGCAAAGCATCACACCTCTAATTTTGTCGGCTAACCCTTTTTGTTGATGTAACAGTTACCAGACTAGTAAACAAGTAGGCATCCTGCCCTCTTTCTGCCACTGATCCAGTGATTTTAACATTTTTCTTGTTTTTCCTCTAATTTGTCACTCATCTGTATATTCAGAGCCCGAAATCACGAGCTCGTCTCAGAGGAGTTTAAAGACAAAGAGGAAAAACAGACCAAGATGCAACTAATCAATAATCAATTACATGAGAAAATGAAGTAATACATTATGCAACACAGAAAGGAAGGGATGACAACAAAGCACACGAAAATGTGGCATGTTGGTGAGACCTGATCTACAAGGTCAAGTGTAAAATATGCATAAAGGCTGAAGAGATGGGATGATTCCACGGGAGGATGAAGAAATAATAAGAGTCATGATGGTTATATTTGATTTGTCTCAGGCTCCTGGTGTTTTGCATGCTGGTTCATTTAACACAGTTGTCACTCAGGCACTTGCAACATTCCTACGACGACAAGGCCAATTGTTGTTTTTGTCAAAATGCAGTTTTCGCATGTCTACAATGATTATGAATGTGCTGTTGAGCAGTTTCTAAAAACAATTAATCGCACTATAGTGACACTCAGTACAGCGCCTCTGCCAAGGCCCACCAGTCTCATTCAATTCAGTCAAGCTGCACTAAATTTCACACACTCATAGATATCAGATCCCTAAATATACATTTTCATCAAGATCCATAAATTATTCAAGGAGAAAACCAGGAAAATGTTGAAAAAATCTCACAATGTCAATTAAAATGAAAAATCTGCCCCCTGCTCCGAATCCACACCGAAATTGAATGGGATCTTCCCTGATTCATACTGCATGTCTCCACTAAGTTTCTTATTGATCTGTCCAACAAACAAGCACAAAGAAAACAGATGCTCCTTAGCAGAGGTAATAAGGGCATGAATTTATTTATTGGATGCTACTTGTCACATACATCAGCCAATGGAATTAAAGTTGTCATAAACTCTTAAACTCAGTTCTTGTCAAGCACATTTACACAAAGGTTGTCAAATTGAATTGGAAAGTGTTTAATTCAGCCGTGATGCATTTTTAAGGTGTGTGGAAACAGAGGATTAGATTAAAGCCCAATGTGTATATGACAAAGAGACACATCTGTAAAATCTTCTATATACCTAATGTTTCCATCACAATTCTATGGCCATATTCAAAAGACCCCCACCATACACCCATTTACAGCAAGTAGTAGCCTGGCTCTACAGTAACATTTTACATTGGTTGCACTGGTTTCTATCATTCTTTTAATTAAGTTGCACAAGTACATAATTCAGGTTCATCCTAAAAATGTCACCACTCTCTAGTGGCAGTGCAATTATACATTTGATTATCACATTTGGCTGATTTATACCTGAGGCATATTTGAACAAGCCAAAGGAAGGCAAATGTTTTGGTGTTGATGTCGTTGGTGCTCTGGCTCAGACTCACATGAGACTATCTCTGAATATTTCACAGCCTTTTTGGTGATTTATTTTAAAAGTAGAAGACTTGATCAGAAATGTCCATGTGACAAATAATTTATCTTTAGAAACACTCTTACTACATTTCCGTCCCACCTTTATAAGGCAACATTCACTTTTCCACTGCAGCAACTCTGCTTGATCTGTTTCCTTATCAAATCAGTATGTCTGTATTTTAATTATCACATTGGCACATACAGTAGGTTCTGCACATTCAGCAAACCTTCCTCCAGCAGTATGCAAGTTTATCTAAAGGTGTAAAAGGGAAACATCTTGATAAAATGTGTGGTTTGGGGTTTTGTCCAGATCAATATTTAAACAGTTGCCTCATTATTCATGATTTTTCAGTGTTTCCCTCAATTGAAGACCAATGACTTCTCATCCACTCCTGTTTCTTTTCCGTCATTATTGCTCAAACATGCTATTAAGTAGAACATATTTCTATGTTCAGCCTAAACTGAGCATCAACAGTCTCTCCAGAACCATGCACTAAGAATATGCCGCTCATAACAGTGATGGATGGGGATACTTACAAAAAGCTACAATTGCATTTAATGGGCAGTCGAACATTTTAATGGTTATGAGAGCACCTTGGTGCCCCACTCTAAGTACTCACAACACCTCACCATGCTATTAGGTGCAGCCGGGATGGAATTATAAAGGCATGAAGAAGGTTTGAAGGAAATTAACGCTCTAAATCTGCACCGCAGAGACCATCAATGGACAAACAGAGAGATCGTACTATTGTCTACATTTCCTGCTGAATATAATATGAACAGAAGATTGTATAAAGGCAACATGTTTCCCTACACCTGCTGAACACAGACACACAAGGGCCAAAGCTAACATATAGAGTGTGGTGCATTATCTCACCCTCTTACTTTAATGAAGAAATGCAGACAAGCTATATTTTCCTTCCTGTCACACCTGAGCTGAAGGAGTAGAACTTGTATGGAATTTATTGTATTTGTATGCAATTTATTTTGTTGTATGGAATTTATTTAAATGCATATAAATGCTAATAAACAGTTAAATTAATAATTAAAGTCATTTTAACAATGCCATCCTCTAATTTATTTAGACATTTTGAATCTTCCATAATAGTATGATCCATGGGGCTGGATTATACTATATTATGGATACACAAAAAACATGCATATGCCTTTTAGCTCACATAAAGGTGTTCATTTAAAAACATCGGTGAGAATGTGTGCACATCACATATACCTCATACACATGGCTTTCTAAAATGAACTGAGTGTGATATGATAAAATAAAAAGATGAAAATGATTTGTGTAACAAAACACTGTTCGGGAAACTTGAAGGTGAAATGTTTCTGTAATGTTTCACTGGAAGACAAGACAAGTTTATTTGAAAAACACATTTCAACAACGACCCAATTCAAAGTGCTTTATATATTTTTAAAACATAAAAGGCACTCAAAAAATAAAGGAGTAGTAGTTAAAGTGCAGTGTATGAAATTAGTAATTATTCAATTCCATCAAAGCAAAGAAGCAACAGGCAAACAGGAGGGATTTTAACATTGATTTAAAACAACTAAGAGTGGCAGCGGACCTGCAGTTCTTTGGGAGCGTGTTCAAGAAATGTGGACGATGAAAACTGCTTCTTCATGTTTAGCTTTTAACTCAACTTACGTTCAGGGACAGAAAGCGTCCCTGAACGTAGCAGTAGATCAAAATATTATGTAATAATATTATGTTGTACTGTGCTCATGATATTTTTAGGCTGTTGAACTCCAATTCTTGATTCACTTTTTAAGTTTAATGAAGGCATTTCTACATCTGTGTAAAATCTGTTTCATTTAAAGGTCCAGTTTGTAAGATTTAGGTGAAAGGGATCTATTGGCAGAAATTTAATGTAGAATAATCCTCATGATGTTTTCACTAGTTTGTTTCATCTAAATTGTATGAATTGTAGTTTCCTTTACCCCAGAAAAGACCCTTTATATTTAAATACTTTATATTTACATCGAGGGGACCCTCTCTACGGAGGCTGCCATGTTTTTTTACATTAGTCCAGACTGAACAAACTAAACACCTTTTGGGTTTTTATGACAATTAAAGGCTACCACCGTTTCTTTTCATGTTTTGAAGGAGAGGGTGAGGTGAGGGGTGTTCAGCTGCAACATGCAATTTCAACACTAGATATCACAAAATTCTACAAACTGAACCTTAAGGATTTTAAAACAAAACTTGTAATAATTTGTATACATATATCTTGGCATAATCAAGTTTTAAACTATAGTTTAATGCATCTGGTCCATACAGGAGCAGCACACTTAGACATTACACTTTAAAGCTGAACACTTTAGAGTTTTCTCTTTAAGTTGAACTTGAGTGTCTTTGAATAACTAAGATAAATCGAATGTACAGAGAGAATATTGGCAAAAACAGGGGCTGATGTAAACACCAGACAAAAAAAAGCCCATGAATCAATTCAGACAGTCTGTACAGTAACACCAACTGTAGAGCAACTACAGCTCCCTTATAGATACTGTCTCGCACTGGCAATACAGTCAGTGAGAGTGTGCAAATATGTGTGTGTGTGTTGCTATACATGTGTGTGTTGATACCTGCAGTTAGATTTATTGGATTTGGGGATCTCTCCCGCTGTGCTCTCTGTGGTACGCATGGGCTTGACTCAGTTTCTCTGTGTGAAGCTGGCAACGCTTTTGACTGACCTTGCTTTTGAAGTGTCACGATGCAGTGTTGTTGTCATTACTCAATTAGACAGAATTAGGCACTGGCTAACATGACAGTATCATGCTGGGAAAACCTACTCGGGACTAGATTCCAGTGTTGGCAAGGTTCAGTTTAATGGGACGGCAATGGAATCAGTCACAAAAGGTCTATATTTATGTGATGATATATAAAGCCTTAGGATATCACTGCCCCTGCATCACTAGGAAGAGGAAAAACTAAAAAACAAATGTGCAGTCTTCTCCAACAAGCAACAAGGTTAATGCAGTGATTTGTAATTATCTACCGTTCTGACGGCCACAGTTCAGAGCTGCGTTGGTGTTCAGTCTACATGCACGATCCAACCTGGGTTCAGCTCAGGTCGGTCCCTGCTTGGCTTTGGAAAGCATGCCTTTCTGTTGGGGATGGGTATTTAATTAAATGTTATTGACATTTAAACAACATTAATCCAAGCACTCAACTGGTCTATAAAGGGAAAAAAGCCAGAGGGTCACAGACAAGGCAGCCAAAAGCACCAGGAGAGGAGCGTTTAACAGGAACACTTATATGAGTGGAACAAACATGGGCTAAATGTGTGTTGAAAAACAAGTCGTTTTTCAGACCATGGCTCCGGAGCAACTTTTTACTTTGGACACACTGATGTGCCTTTTCATTTAGGTGCAAAATACTTTGGGCTGTTTGCACGTTGTTGGCTCTGGCTCTGATTCAAATGAGTCCTTCTCTGCCAAAGATGTTGGGTCAGATTCAGACATCTTGCCGAGGACACAAGAGACAGATGGAGGTGATCAGTGCTGACGTCTCTGGGGCTCGAAGCAAAATTCTGCAGAAGGAGCCTTCCTACCTGAGCACCACGAGAATATTGCAGCTAGTAAAGGTTGAACTGACTTTACTGTGACTTTAAATTCTGCCAGGGTAACTAACCTACATCTGTAAGGTGAGCGTTCAAATACATCTGGTGGAATAAAATCTACAATACGGTAGTTGCCCCTAAATTTTAATGAAGTATAAGTACAAAAAACATTAAAATGTTCAAGTAGAGATCAAGTACTTTAAAGATACTAAAATCCAATACTAATTACTTATTCCTTTACATAGCTGCCTTGAGGTGGAGGTCCCACTTAAAACAAAGAGTAGCTATATTTGCACACACGCATTAATCAGCTGTAGATAAAACTTGAACCTGCTAAGACACTGACAGCTCATCAGTGACACAACAGGAAGGAAGGTTTCACACATTTGAAACAACATGACACTATTCGTTAACATGTCCAGGTCTGGTCCGTATAAATGTAGGGTTTTAAAAGTTTGACCTGGTCTATTGTGTCAATGAACATGTGAAATGCAATTTTTGTTTTCTTTCACAGACTAATAAAATGATTCCTAAATGTGATATGAAGAACCATTTCATAACATGAGGATAAAAAAAGGAATAATAAACTACTCACCATTTAAATGTTGTTCTTGCGTGTTGAAAAGGTCTTTAACAAGCTGCTGCAGAGGCAGCTGCAGTGTTTGACTACGCTGACATCCTGGCAGCAGGTTTGTACGATTTCCCTGCCTTATAAAGTTCTATCAGTCAGTATTTATACCACAAACTCACAGATGAGTGCCGGTTCCTTTATAAAACCTGACACTAGTCTGGTTTGTGAGTCTCAGGCTGAGTTCAGTGGCAGCACAGCAGCAGGAGGCAGCTGGTGGTGATGGAGGAGGCTGACAGGTTCCTCAGGTCTATGCTCAATTAACTATGACATGTCTGTTACTAAACTAGATTTTACTTGTATTTAGATGATGTAGCTAACATTTTGTTGCTTAATTGCTTGTGTTACCCACACATTAAAATTCCCTTCCTCCAAAATACTGCATAAATTACTTCTTCCCAACAATCTGTCTAATGCACATTCACAACCCAATGTTATCCAATAAACAGGATTAAAAACCATGTGAAATAAACAAAAATTAATATTACCCACCATTAAAAATAATGTTAAAATAAGTAGGAAACACACTTTGCTAAAAAACATACAGGTTGTGTTTTGTCCTTTTCAATTTCCATCTGCTCAAGGCACTAACATTTTTACCATATGAATTTTTGCTGGAACAGTAAAACTATTTGATGAACCAATAAAACAAGTGCTTACATGTCGTAGCTTGATTTATCCCAACAGTTTTCAGCATTTTACTGTTACAGCTGCAAATCCCATATAGAGTTTCACCCTGCAGAGAATTTAAACATACACTTCATATCCACTCTTTAACCTCTGTGAAAGCATATCCCTCTTGATGGGTAAATATGGACTCTAGTAGATTAGCTCTTCACATGTCCACTCTCTTTGAAAGCCAGTGTTAATATAGTTTATTGGTTGTGGGAATGATAATAGTCAGTGATAGGAAGAAATAACTCTTCAACATCCCCTTGCATGTGATAGAATCTTCCCTCTGACTGGCCGAGGCTCAGGCTGAGCAGATGACTCTCTCCTCCCTCATTCAATTACAGACACACATAAATCAAGCTGTTTCTCCAGCCATTTTGGGCGACTGCTGACCACTTTATTATGACCTTGTTCAAATTTGCAAAGGATTTTTTACTCCGTGCCACCACATCCCCTGCACTGTGTAATTCTAACAGTGGCAGCTTTGGCTCATTAAGGTACCATCTGGTGAAATGCAAAATAAAAGAAGAAAGCTCTCAATGATGCGCAGACCTCCGACAAGGCCTAATAATCCTTTAAACTGTTTTACTCTTGCTAATGCGCTGGAGAGATCATAAGTTGTTGTGTGAGAAACAACAAAAAGACAATTCCTGACGATGACAGGCAATGGTTTAATAAAACCAATATTTTAGACTTTTGGACCATTTTTCAGGGTAAATCACTCCCAGTTTCAGCTGAAATACTCTCTCTATTTATGTGCTGCACTCTCGATGAAATATTTCCACTCAAAACAAAACATTTGAATGCACCATGACATGTCACAGGCATACAAATATATCATTTTATAGCTGCAGCTTCATATCATTGATGTGACACTTAATAGAACATTAAATCTAAAAGTACTGCAAATCTGATACATTGAAGAACCCAAGTCATGTTGGATCTCTAATGTTATCTGGAGATTGAATGTGAACTGAATAGCTAAAGCTGCCGTGCTTGGTTTGTAAATATTTGGTTAATGGGGCCGTTTCCTTCACTGTTGTTGGTTTATCGACAGTGAAAACGAAAGTGGTCGTTTTCAAGTTTGACACGTTGGCAGTTGAATTTGTAAAACTGGAGCAAACAGACGAGACAAAGTGGTGATAATTAAAAATAATGAGCTGCATCGGTTGACTGTGTACCGGTCGTATGCTGTGAGCTTCAGATATCATCAACTTTTATCACAGCTTAACATAACATTATTTCACATCCGTGATGACTCACTTTGCCATGACCTCGCTGAAATAGAGAAACCATCAGACTTAATAAAATGCATCTAACAGAGCTCATAGCTAAGGAACAATAGTCTGAAGAAAACAAATGGTACAATATCATTTTGTTATTTAAAATAACATGATATGCAATTGTTAAAGTGTCCCAATTATTGATTAGAATGAAGAAATACATCCAAGAGCACACTGTATATGTATATTACAAAACAGCGGTCATGTAGCATTTATACATTTCTGTATGAGCTGCATGTATTTATGTTGCAGTATCATATACTGATGCAAAGAATTAGATTTTATAGAATCAGTAACATGAGGCTCAGTATCATGTCTCACTTTGTGTTGGGTGTAAGCAGGGAGGGAATTGTGCAGTAAATATGAAGAAGTAGCACAGACTGGAAACCAGTAAGCTCACTATGAAGGTACAAAAAAAAACTATCTACCAGCTCCCAAAGATTAAACCCTTATAACAAGTATATACTTTATTGGGGGAAATTGATTGCTGCTGTAAATTCGAATCACATGCGAGTATCAATCATCCTGTGATTCTAATTCAAATCATTCTCGGCAAGTAAGTAAAGTGTTGAACTTTTCCTTCAATGTGATCCTCTGTTAAAGCAAGAATCGCTGAGAAGAATGTAGCTGCAGTGCAAATACCAACAGTTTACAAACAATAGAAAACGTGGTAAGAAGTGTTGTCTTCACTGCTGATGATTCAACGCTCCATCTTACCTTACAAAGTTTTGAAAGAATAACATTTCAGCACTGGGTAAACTGCGTCTGCTCGTGTGATTCGATCAATAGCTGCAAAACAACTTATGTATGGACCTTTTAGCAAGATTTTTTCAAAGGATTGTTCAATTTACGAGAAGCCTCTGATAAGTCGGAGCACAGTCTGTTCATTTTATCTTCAGACGAAAGCTACAAGGTTAGAGACAAACATTGGATTGTGCTCTTTAAACAGGACCCTTCCAAATCTGACACTGGGTTCAAGTGTGAGCTACTGTCACTGTAACAGGATAACATCACTAGACACATTCTTAATTTACAACTGCAGCAGAAAATGCTTTTTTGGTGATCCGATCGCATTTGGATAAATCTGAACCACCTGAAGGCACAGGTGCAGATGAACCCAAGACCCATCGAGGATGCAAGTGTGACCCAATCAGCCAAACAACCTCAGCCAATAGGCTGATACATTCAAATGCTTCGTGACCACATTGAACTCATGCATTAATGCAACTGCATTGTCAATTTACAATCAACACTTATGTGGGCGGCCGCATATGACGACATCACAGTAGCTAGGCAACAACTAAGACAAACATCAGTCCCCTATTCAGTTGCACATGACACATGTGATGGAGAGACTTGAGACTAATTGAAAAGCAAGAGAACACAATAACGCAGTGCCACACATGGCTTCCATTTCCTTCTATTCCTTTTCTCAAAGGAGAGAAGAATGTAACGTGAACTAGACAGAGTGATCACACCTCATTCAGATGTCAATGTGGAGACACTGAGGACACATCTTAAGGTGGAAAAGCAATCAGGTTAGAATAATATCTGGATAAGAAAAAATGGAGTCACTGTTGCCTTCCGATTATTCATGGGAGTTATATACTCCATGGAAGCAGCGGATAAGTAAACCACTGGTCTTACCTTTAATCTTGGATTACTGTTGCTTTTTGAGAGACAATTAGGCAAAAATGTGTTTATTGCTAAGCCTGAGTCATCACTGATAAACACTCTAATCTCCTAATTGATGAGTATAATAAGGAGTCAGTCAAAACAAGTGTATGTGGAAAACAGGTGGGGAGCTCGCAGTTTGTCAATAAATCAATTTGTCTACAACAGAAAATGTATAGTTTCTGCGATCACTTTTATAAATTTAGAATACTCTTAACTGTTATATTATTACATCGATAGAGGATAAACAGCCAGGAATGAAGTTATTTATCATGTCCCTGTAAATAGCAAATTATCATTCCACGTGCACATTGCTGTGATGTCAACCTCGTTTCGACCTGTTTTTCAGAAACAGACCCCAGGCCAGGTACTGCTGCCCACCTCCACACAGCTCTAATGGCTCTCAAAGCCATCTCTCACCCTCGTCCTTCTTCACTGACAAGAGTAAAACTGGTAAAATAACAGCCCCCTCCATCCCCAAACTGTCCATCACTGTAAAGGTCAACACAGCACTGAGGCGTCAGTCCCCTTCTTAACTGTTCCCCCTACAGAGCACTGTCCAGTACAAAAACATTTCACAGATGAAAATCTGTTACATTAGAAAGGCAAGAGTATGTCAGTAAGATCCTGAGCATCTAGAAAAGTGAGAGTCACACTGGAGGGACATGCAGGAAGAAAGACTGTGATCCACATCAGCACTCAAATCTATGAACTTTAGGGTTGGAATCAATTATTTTTAATGGAATCGTAACAAGATATCTGATCGTCTGTCAGGATAAAAACTGCTCAACAAAAGAGGGATATTAGCAGAAAGTTATGAGAGGAACAATATGCTCATGTTACATTAAGGATGCTGCTGTGTGTCACCGAAGCCTCGGCCAATCATCAGTGACTAAACACACCCAAGACATCCTGAGTTTATGTTGCCCCCCAAAGGAAAAGAAAAAGGTCGTCTTCCACCTTCACCTCCTGAGAGTTTCTCTAATTTTTATTTGACTTTGTTTGTTCTCATGTTAATTTGATATAATTTGTTAACAAGTTTATGTTTTTAGTTACATTTTCTAGCTGAGACCAAAGACAGATTACCTGGCTAAACAATAAGTTTGTTCTCTTCTTATTTAAACTTCTGCTGAAACTGTGACTGTTAACAAACTCGCTAACCTGTTAACAAGCTGGCTCACTTGCTAACTTGGCAATACGTTTGTTAACTTGTCAACTTGCTAACAATCTTAATAACTAGCGGAAAAGTTACTTAAAAAGTTAGGAAACATGTTTGCTAACTTTTTCAACAAGCTAGCGAACTTGCTAACATGTGAATACGTTTGTTAGTTTGCTGACAAGCTTGCTATCTTGTTTTTGAATTTGCTAACTTGCCAACAAACTTGTAAACCAACTAGATTCAGTGAATACGATAAAGACCTGACTAACTGCTAGCAAGCTTGTTAGCTTGAAGAGTTTTGCTTCCCTCTGCTTAATATCTCTTAATTCATTTCATGGAACACACATTTGCTACAAACAACAAAGCTTCTTCAAGTAAATATTTTGCAGAGATGTGTTGAATTTTGCTTTGTCACTGCAACCGAGCCTGAGGAGTTTTTCTCAGCTCTGAGAGTCCAAGCCTGTGCTAGTGGGACCTTTTCATACTCTCTGAGAGATTGAGACATTGTGCCAGGGGAATGGTCGGATTATCGACTGTCTACCAGGATCACACTTTTGCTTTAATCATTGGCTGTACAGCCAAAAACCATTTACATCCTTCCTGTCTGGATTTTTTAGATTGGAAACACAGAATGAGTCATACAGATGAGTCTGAATCTGGGCAGCCACACTGAAATGTCATGCCCACTTGACCTCCTCAGGCACATTCAAGGAGTTGTGTTCAGGAAGAAGGAAGCACGCAGAAAGAATTACTGGCACAAGGCTTTAAAAAGAGCGTGTGTGTGTGTGTGTGTGTGTTTGTGTGTGTGTAAAAACCAGACCAGACCTTTGTAATGCCCTTGCTTTCAAAGGAGATCCTGAAATTCCTGGATTCCCTAGCATGAAAAAACATGGAATTAGAAATAGGTTTGACCCTTTCATGGGAGAACATCTAAAGAGCTAAGATTATGAATAAATAAAGGAGGTAAAGCTCTAGGTTTCAGTCCATATCTCCCCCAAACTGTCTACAATGGAATAGTAGTCGAAACGTGTCAGTGTGTTCAAGCTGCACATTTAATTCTGTGTATTGGAAACGGTTATGCTCACACAAAGGAAACCAACTGAAACTATAAATCTGTGCCTCTGCAGTGCCTCATTTAGGCGCAAGAACACAGCGATCTCCCCAAAAGGTTTCTATTTCAGTGATCATATTTATGGTCTTCCAAAACGAACTCATCAGGTCGAATAAAGATGATTCAACTCCACTTGCCATGATTCAACGTTCATGTTGCGTTATAAAACAACTGCAGCCATAAAAGAGGTCCCTTAACAGCGCTGATGTCCATCTGCGCAGATGGCAGTCTCCTGTGTGTTTGGTGTCAGAAGGCGCCTGACACCGAAAGACCGAAAGCCAAAAACCATATTGCAGCAGCTGGTTGTATGCAGTTCATCACCATCCTGCCTCAGGGACTTTTAAGCCATTTTTCTCCCTGTCTATTTTTATAGTTGGTCTGAGGGAG